>NW_010356575.1:0-495 GCF_000414095.1 Morus notabilis | reverse complement strand
GATGATGGGCCCCGTTACTACACCAAAAGATGTCACCGTTCCCGTGGCGATTGTATCTCTTCGCGATCTACAGCTGCCACGTTTTCAGAGAAAACTTTTGCTGTCCTAATGGGGCCCATCGGGCGTTAGATCGAAGCTCTCTCCGCCCCCTACACCCGCCACGGGAACGAAGACAACTTTCGGTGTTGAAATGGGGCCCATCAGTGATTTGATCGAAGCACTCTTCGTGATCTACAACTACCACGGGAACGGCGAAACTTTTGGGTCATAATGGGGCCCATCTGCCGTTACATCGAAGCTCTCATCGCGATCTATGAATGGCACGGGAACGGTGAAAACTTTTGGTGTCGTAACGAGGCCCGCAATCCGTCAGATCAAAGCTCTCTTCGTCCTCGACAACCGCCACGAAACCGTCACAATTCTTTGTGTCGTAACGGGCCCATTACCCGTTCGATCGAAGCTCTCTTCACAATCTGCAATGGCCAAAGGAACGCT
>NW_010356574.1:5859-11637 GCF_000414095.1 Morus notabilis | reverse complement strand
ACATCCAGGCAGCATATAGACTAAATGGAAAAAATTATCTAAAGTGGTCATAACTGGTTCGAACATTTCTGAAAGTAAAAGGAAAGTTGGGTCATCTACTGGAGATAGCACCAGAAAGCAGAATGACAAGATTTGAAGCGTGGGAAGAAGAGGATTCAATGATCATGTCGTGGTTATGGAATTCCATGACCCATGAAATCAGTGATACGTGTATGTTTCTTCCTACAGCAAGGGCGATTTGGGATGCCCTTCATCAAACGTATTCCAAGGTCAATGATGCAGCTCTTATATATGATATCAAGACGAAGACAACTGGAGTGAAACAGGGGACGAAAACGGTGACGGAGTATGCCAATTTTCTGCAAAACCAGTGGCAGGAACTGGATTATTACAGGACACTTGATTTGAACTGTAGCAAATGTGCAGTGTTCATCAAAAAGTTTATCGAAAGGGACCGAGTTTATGATTTTTTGACTGCCTAAATTTTGAATTTGATCTTGTACGAATTCAATTTCTGGGCAGACCTGAATTTCCCTCTCTAACCGAAGAAATATCCCTGGTTCGTGTAGAAGAGAGCCGCAAGAGCATTATGTTAGAGTCGCCTTCATCCGAAAATTATGCTCTTCTAAGCTCTAAACCTCAGGAGCTGGTACTGGACAAAGCTGTTGTGAACTAGATCAATCGGTCAAGTGTACAGAAGGATCACGAAGAATTGTGGTGCATGTACTGCAAGAAACCACGACACACCAAAGAACGATGTTGGAAACTACATGGGAAACCATCCATAAACAGTCGTGAATAGGGACAGAAAGGTGGCTAGCACAGGCAGGCTCATGTGTCGGTTCAAGACCCAACTCAGGTGTTTGAAGGACTGAGTCTGGAGGAAATTGAGAAGATTAGAAGTATGCTTGAGACTATTGAAAAACCAGCAACTAACAATTCTCAACCAACGAATCAGGGTATGTGTTCATTGACACTTTTAGGTGAGGTTCTAATCTCTCTTGGGTTAAATGCTTTAGGTAATGAGCTTAGGAATGCATGGATCCTTGACTTTGGTGCTACGGACCATATGACCCATATTTCAAATAAATTAAAAACCTATACCCCCTGTCCTAGCAATAGAAAGATTGTTGTTGCTGATGGTTCTACAACCACAGTAGCAAGAATAGGAGATGTCCAGGTTACCCCAAAACTGATGCTTAAAAATGTTCTTCATGTTCCCCAGATTTGGTTTCCATACAAAAGCTTACCAAAGATCTACCTGGCTATGTTATATTCCATGATTCTTATTGTGAATTTCAGGACCATGGTCAGGGGAAGAGGATTGGACTTGCTAAGGAGCATAATGGACTCTATTACTTGGATACATCAAGTCAACCAGAATACAGTAAATCTGCCCTGTCCATGTTGTTTTCTTCTTCCAATAAGGATGTCATCTGGTTACATCATAGGCGCCTAGGTCATGTGTCCTTTCCTACGTTGAAAATAATGTTTCCCTCTTTGTTCAAGGGATTTGATGTTCAGTCTTTTCATTGTGATATTTGTGAGTATGCAAAACACACTCGTGTACCATTTCCCATAAGTAATAAAAGATCTTCTTTTCCTTTCTTTTTAATCCATAGCGATATTTGGGGGCCATCAACTGTTCCAAACATCTTAGGGTCTAAGTGGTTTGTCACATTCATTGATGATTGCACAAGAGTCTCTTGGATCTATTTACTCAAAAATAAGTCTGATGTGAGTCATATTTTTCCTATCTTTCACGCAATGATTCAAAATCAATTTGGCACCAAGATAAAGCACTTTCGTTTGGACAATGCTCGTGATTATTTCAATCAAATCATGAGTCCGTATTACCAAAAAGAAGGAATCATACACGAATCATCTTGTATCACTACTCCACAACAAAATGGAGTGGCAGAAAGAAAAAACTGACATCTTCTTGAGTGCACTAGAGCCATATTGTTTCAACAAAATGTGCCAAAAACATATTGGGGAGAAGTTGTACTCACATCAGCTTATGTCATAAACAGAATTCCTTCCCGGGTCTTGGCCACTAGAACACCTGTCCAAATTCTACCCCGATATTTGATCTTCCTTCAATCTCAATCCTCGGGTTTTTGGGTGTACTTCCTTTGTCCATGTTCATAGTCATAACCGTGGGAAGTTAGATCCTCGTGCTCTTAAGTGTGTCTTCATGGGGTACTCATCTACTCAAAAGGGTTACAAATGTTATCATCCACCTACTATAAAAATCTATATCTCAGCCGATGTTACATTTGTTGAAAATAAGCCCTATTTCACCACTCCTTATCTTCAAGGGGAGTTACATACACTTGAAGATAAGGAGTCAAACTTTCCACCACTAGAGTTGTCCAAATCTGAATCTCAAAAGCCAAAAGGAGATCGTAAAATCTTTAACTGGTTCCGGTTTGACCAAGTGTATGCAAGGAAAGGAGATCCCATCGTGACTACAAGGCAAGAACAATCCTCTAAACCAAGCTCTGAAAATGAGGTAACAATGAGTGAATCAAATCTGAATTCTACACCACCAATAGACCATCCTTTTACGAACCTTGAACCACCTTGTCCCGAGCCTCTTAGCCTTGACCAGGACCTACACTTGCCTATTGCTGTAAGAAAAAAAGACTCGAGAATGCACAAAAAGGCCCCTATACCCATTGTCTCACTTTGTGTCTTTTGAGAAGTTTTCCCCAAGCCATCAAAGTTTCCTTTCCA
This sequence comes from Morus notabilis, assembly GCF_000414095.1. Classification (NCBI taxonomy): domain Eukaryota; kingdom Viridiplantae; phylum Streptophyta; class Magnoliopsida; order Rosales; family Moraceae; genus Morus; species Morus notabilis. The sequence goes on along the minus strand of NW_010356574.1, from coordinate 8,898 downwards.
CCTTAAACAATGGAGAAGGGGAAGGAGGAGTTCGCACATTGAATGGTGGTCCCAGGTTGAGGGGAGAGGGACGAGTCGAGGGGGGCCGAGTGGGTGGTCATACCGGAAGAGAAGGAAGAAGGTACTGGGAAGAAAACGAGGCTGAGGAATCCATGGAATTTTTGGGGAAATATGGGGAGCCATGGGGAGGTGAGGATTTCTCACCAGTGAGACGGAAGCATCTGGATTACCCATTGTTCAATAGCATTGATCTGGATGGCTGGTTGTTTAGGATGAACTAGTTTTTTTCGATCAACAGGTTGACAGAGAGGGAGAAATTAATGACAGCTAGAATTGCATTGGAGGGAGATGCGTTGTCATGGTTTCAGTGGCAGAACCAGCGACGGCCTTTCATTACTTGGACTAATTTCAAAGTGGCTCTCCTGCAGCGGTTTCGTTCTTCACAAGAAGGAAATCTATGTGAACGATTCCTAGCGCTCAGGCAAATGGAAACAGTGGTTGAATATCACCGAAATTTTGAGGTTTCAGCTGCTCCTTTACAGGATATTCTGGAGGAAATCTTGGAAGGCATCTTTGTGAATGGTATGAAGTCTGATATTCAGGCTGAACTGCGACTACTCCGGCCAGAGGGGCTCTCTGAAATCATGGACATGGCACAGCGAATTGAAGAAAAGAACCTGTTGCTGAGAAGAGAGAATGGGGGAACGCGGGGTTGGCGCAGTGGGGTTCACACCCAACCCGTCAACGGGAACCATAGTGAACCAGTTTCCAGGCAGCAGCAAAAGTGTTGAGAGACCGAAAAAAGACTTTCCATTCCAGAAACTTTCTGATTCGGAGTGGTAGGAGAAGAGGAATAGGAGACTGTGTTTTCAATGTGATGAGAAGTTCACGGTGGGACATCGCTGTAAAAAGAGGGAGTTGCGGATTATGTTGGTTAGCGATGAGGACGAGATAGAAAATGAGGAAAGTGAGTCGGACGAGGCAAATGAGGAGTCTGGGGAGTTGCTGCGAACCGAGGTGATCGAGTTGTCCTTGAACTTCGTGGTGGGGCTGACTACACCAAAAACCATGAAGATAAAGAGGGAGGTCGGCCATTGTGAGGTAATTGTTTTAATCGATTCCGGAGCTACTCACAATTTTATCCCTCTTGCCTTAGTTACGAAATTAAAACTGCCCATAACTCCTACAACTAGTTTTGGTGTTCAAACGGGAACGGGGGAGTCGGTACAGGGGCAGGGGTTATGTAAGGAAGTGGTGTTCCATGCAGGATTTAACCATAATTGAGAATTTTTTGCCATTGGAGTTGGGAGGGATAGATGTAATTCTAGGAATGCAGTGGTTGGAGACTTTAGGAAGTATGAATGTAAATTAGAAGTCTCAAATGATGAGATTCAAAGTGCTCAGGGAGAATGTGATGTTGAAAGGGGACACGAGTCTCACGAGATCGTTGATCTCTCTTAAGGCCATGATGCGCACCATTCGCCATGAGGGGCAGGGTATTTATTTGGAAATGAGACAATTGGGGGTGGAGCAAGGTCACGAAATGGAAGAGAAGGGCAGAGGACAGCTTAATTTGGAAATGAGACAATTTGGGGTGGAGCAAGGTCACGAAATGGAAGAGGAGGGCAGAGGACAGCTACAAGAAATGTTGCGGAAGCATGAGGCAGCCCTCAACATGCCCACCGGATTACCCCCCCATAGAGTGAAGGACCACCGGATAATCCTTGAGGATGGCAGCAGACCGATTAGTGTCTGACCATACCGATATCCCCATTTTCAAAAGAATGAAATAGAAAGATTGGTGAAGGAGATGTTGGCTGCTGGAATTATTCAGCCAAGTGTGACTCCCTATTCCAACCCGGTCTTGCTCGTCAAAAAAAAGGATGGTAGTTGGAGATTTTGTATCGATTATAGAGCGTTAAACAATGCCACAGTTCCGGATAAATTTCCAATCCCTGTGATAGAGGAGTTGTTAGATGAATTGTGTGGTGCCACCATTTTCACCAAATTAGATTTGAAGTCGGGGTATCACCAAATCCGCATGAGTGACGAGGATGTACCTAAAATGGCTTTTCGAACTCCGGAGGGACACTATGAATTCCTAGTTATGCCATTCGGATTGACAAATGCACCGGCGACTTTTCAGTCCTTAATGAACGAGGTACTTAAGCCGTTCTTACACCGATTTGTGTTGGTCTTCTTTGATGATATTTTGATTTACAGCTGTTCGTGGGAGGACCATATGGAGCACTTGGACAGGGTTATGTTGGTTTTGAGGGCCAACCATTTGTACGTCAACAGAAAAAAATGCCTTTTTGCTCAGGAACAATTGGAGTATTTGGGTCATGTGGTTTCCCATTCCAGTAAGATACAGGCCATGTTGGATTGGCCATCCCCACGGACCATTAAGGAGTTGCGGGGATTCTTGGGTCTAACGGGATACTACCGTAGGTTTGTGGCTGGGTATGGGCGTATTGCGTGGTCGTTGACGCAGCAACTTAAGAAGGACGCTTTTGCTTGGAATTCGGAGGCTGAGGAGGCGTTTCAATGCTTAAAGAAAGCTATGACTGAAATTCCAATTTTGGCTTTGCCAGATTTCTCTCAACCTTCTGTGGTGGAATCTAACGCTTCGGGATTTGGGGTAGGAGCGGTTTTGATACAACAGCAGTGGCCCATCGCTTATTTTAGCCAAGTCCTCTCGGCGCGTGCTCGTGCCAAATTCGTCTATGAGTGAGAGCTAATGGCCATTGTGCTAGCCATTCAGAAATGGCGACCTTATTTGTTGGGAAGGCATTTTTTGGTGCGCACCGATCAAAAAAGTTTGAAGTTCTTATTGGAACAGCGCTTAGTGAGTGTGGAGCACCAGTGGTGGCTGTGCAAATTGCTTGGCTATGATTTCGAGATATAGTACAAACTGGGGCCAGAAAATAGGGTGGCTGACGCCCTTTTAAGACAACAAGCGGGGCTAGTTTTGATGGTCATGACTACTCCAATGGTGCTCGATATTGAGGAGTTGCAACGGCAGGTTAAGGCGGATCC
>NW_010356574.1:5404-5817 GCF_000414095.1 Morus notabilis | reverse complement strand
GGGGGCATCTACTTTACAAAGGAAGGTTGGTCGTTCCTCCAAAATCTCCACTAATTCCAATCTTATTACGAGAGTTTCATAGTAGTAAGATAGGCGGCCATTCAGGGGTCTTAAAGACGTACAAACGGCTGGCTTTGGAATTTTTCTGGAGGAGAATGCGCAAGGATGTTGAGTCTTTTATGGCTGCTTATGCCGTTTGTCAGCAACATAAGACGTCCACTTTGTCTCCGGCGGGATTGTTGCAGCCTTTGCCTATACCGAACCGGGTTTGGGATGATATCTCCATGGACTTTATTGAGGGTTTACCGAGATCTGCGGGTTATAATTCCATTTTGGTTGTCGTGGACCGCCTAAGTAAGTACGGCCATTTCATTGGCTTCAAACACCCGTTTTCTGCCAATACAGTGGCTGCT
>NW_010356574.1:0-4784 GCF_000414095.1 Morus notabilis | reverse complement strand
AGATCCTGGCTCGAGTTGGACCAGTGGCATACCGATTGCTCTTACCGTCTCACGCTCGGATTCATTCCGTCTTTCATGTGTCCCGCTTGAAGAAGGCACTTGGGCCGGTGGATATTCCCCAGTCTTTACCTCCAATGTTATCAGAAGATTTGACATTGCAGGTGGAACCCGCTCACGTCTTGGATACTCGTTTTTCCCCTGCCACTGGGTCTTTGGAGGTTTTAATCTAGTGGTGCCACCTTCCGGACTTTGAATCTTCTTGGGAGCCGTTTGAGGTGATTCAGCGCCAGTTTCCAGCTTTTCACCTTGAGGACAAGGTGATGTTTTTAAGGGGGGTGTAATTGATAAGCCCTTACTCAGGCAAGTGTATGTTAGTAGGAATAAAAGAGTCTAGGCAGGGACAGTTGTCTTTAGTGGCTGTGGTAGTACGGTATTAGTGGTTTAGTTAGAAATGTTAGTATTAGTTAGCTTACGGGGGAAGTTGGGTTGTTAGAAGGAAATTGTATAAAAGGGGAAAGAAGAGGGAAAAGCAGTTATCGGGAAGTAAACAGAAAGTGAACAAGTCTTGGAACAATTCCAAGCAAAGGGAGGAAACAGACCCTCGAAGTTTTGCCGTTCAGTGTATAGTGATTGTTGTCAATAAAATCCTTCGTTGATTCTTTCTTCGTTCTTACGAATTTGTCAATAGTTCTCTTAGTTCTTGTACAGACAATCCAGAGCTTATCAGCTCCTTTTATGCTAACAGCTAGCCTAACACGCTAGGTCTCCTAAAACTTCTAACCACCTTTCTAACACTCCCCCTTAAGCTGGAGAGTACAAGTTGAACATTCCCAGCTTGTCTATCAACTTTTCAAAGACAGGTTTATAAAACACCCTTTATTAGAATATCTGCAGTTTGTTCTGAAGTCGGCACATAAGTCATACAGATTGTTCCATCTTCAATCTTCTCTTTAATGAAATGCCTATCCACCTCTACATGCTTGGTTCGGTCATGATGAACGGGATTGTGCGAGATGTTAATAGCTGTTTTGTTATCACAAAAAATTCTCAAAGGTGTCTTCAGGTCAACCTTTAATTCTTCTAGGAGTAACTTGAGCCAGATTCCTTCACATACTCCATGAGCAACAGATCTCAAATCTGCTTCTGCGCTGCTTCTTGCTACAACCGCCTGTTTCTTGCTTCTCCATGTTACTAGATTGCCCCATAGGAACGTGCAATAACCGGATGTTGATCTTCGATCACTAATTGATCCTGCTCAGTCCGCATCAGTGAATACTTCTATTGAACGATCTTCGGTCTTCTTAAAGAACAAGCCTCTGCCAGGTGTTCCTTTCAAATACCTAAGAATTCAAAACACAGCTTCCATGTGGTCTTCATTAGGTAAATGCATGAACTGACTTACTCGGCTAACAGCAAAAGCAATATCCGGTCTAGTGTGTGATAGGTAGATTAGCCTTCCGACTAAGCGTTGATACCTCCCCTTGTCTACCGGACTTCTATCGGAATTTAGATCTAGTTTTACATTCGGATCCACTGGGGTATCTATTGGTTTGCAGCCCATCATCCCAGTCTCCTTTAAAAGATCTAAAACATATTTTCTCTTAGATACAGAAATACCGATCTTACTCCTGGCAATCTCCATTCCTAGGAAATATCTTAAGTTCCCTAAATCCTTCATCTCAAATTCCAGAGCTAGCTGTCTCTTTAGCTGCGCAATCTCATCTTCATCGTTTCCAGTTACAATAATGTCATCCACATAGACAATAAGAAGAGTTGTTTTTTCATTCTTATGTCTATAGAACAACGTATGATCTCCATGCGCCTATTGATACCCTTCTTTTCGAATAGCCTTGGTGAAATGGTCGAACCATGCCCTGGGTGACTGTTTTAAACCATACAAGGATTTCTTTAGCCGACAAACTTTTCCATCTTTCTTGCCTTCATCAAACCCTGGTGGCAATTCCATAAACTTCTTCTATAAGATCGCCATTTAGAAAGGCATTTTTAACGTCTAACTGTTGCAAAGGCCAATTAAGATTAACCGCTAGAGATAGAAGAACTCGGACTGTATTGATTTTTGCCACTGGTGTGAAAGTCTCTTGATAGTCAATCCCAAATGTCTGTGTATAGCCTTTAGCCACAAGTCTGGCCTTGTAACATTCCACAGAGCCGTCAGCTTTATACTTTACTGTAAAAACCCATTTACATCCAACCATAACCTTTTCCTTCAGTTTCTGCACCACTTCCCACATTTGGTTCTTCTCCAATGCCCTCATCTCTTCCATGATGACTTGTTTCCATTTGTCCTATTGCCAGGCTTCCTCTACGGTCTTTGGAACCTTTTGGTCTGCCAAGTTTACAACAAGCGTCTGAATAGAAGTAGACAGATGACCATACTGAACAAAATTTGACACAAGGTGTGCCGTGCAAGACCTAGTTCCTTTTCTCAAAGCAACAGGAACATCCAAGTCAGCCAAACTTATGTCAGTACCTATATCTGAATCTAACAAGTGTGGTTCACTAGGTGAGATTTCCTGATTATATTTCTGAGAATTATATTCCTGAGATGTTTTCTGCCCTGGACGATTTTTGTATCGCGTTCGAGAATAACACAATAATGGCACAATTTGTTCTCCCCCTGTCAAATTTGCATTTTGAAGATTAGAGTCATCCAAAATTTTCGAATTCAAAACAGTTTGTGGAACTGGCGGATTTGGTGCAGTAATTTCGGGTAGAGAAGGATCTGGAATAGGAGTTGAAGTGGGAATAGACTCTAACTGAGAATTTGGTGGAGAAATAAATGGGGAACGTGAAACATCAGGAAGCAGATTCAACGTGATAGTTGGAGAAGATTCTGGAGGAGAGATTTGCGGATGAGACTTTGAAATATCAGCAGCTGATTTTGAGAGAATCTTCACCGGAAAAATTCAAACTGAAGAATTCATTGGAAGAAATATCATGAGTAATATGAGGAGTTAAATGTGGAGAAATATCTGCTGGAGATTTTCGAGTTTGGGAATTCAAATTTGAAGGAGAGATTTGAGGGATTTGATCCGCAAATAATGGGGGCAAACTTGCTGGAGATTTGGAATTAGAAACGGGAAGAATATTTGAAGGAGATTCGTGTGGAGAAACTTCAGGAGAAAAATCCCATAAATATTCCTAATTCAAAGGTGAGGACGGTGGCTTTGGAAACTCCAAAAAATCATCAGGTGATGTGGACTTAAAAAACGGCTGTTTTTCAAAAAATGTCACGTCTCTAGAAATAAGGTACTTCCTTTTTTCTAGTGAATAACAACGGTAGCCCTTTTGAGTGGACGAGTACCCTAAGAAAATACATTTAGAAGCTCTAGGGTTCAATTTGCTACGATAAGGGACGTTATTGTGAAGAAAGGCCATACATCCAAAGGTTTTCAAATTTGATAGAAACCGGGAATTGCTAGTATACAGTAGGAGATTGAAGCGTTAGTTAATTAGTAAGGCTGACGTGGACTGGAATAAGTAGGCTTGGTTGTTTGATAGTCTTGTCAAGGAAGCTTGGCGTCCATGTAATAACTGAATTTAGTTAGAGTTGTAGTTTGTTAGTAGAATCTATAAATAAGCAGGGGGGCCTAGGGATTTGGGTACTTTTTTTGGATTGTGTAGAATTGAGATAGGAGAGTCAGTGATTCTCTCGAATAATCATCCAAGTGTCTAAATTATCCTTCGATAATCAAGAGGTTTCCATCAAATTGGTATCAGAGCTGTTCCGATTGGGAATGGTTGCTTCAAGAGCTGAGAAAATGGATGGAAGAGTGGAGATGGTGGAGAAGGATATTAAAGGAGCTGTTGGACAACTTTCGGTGTATATGGGAGCTGTGAAGGATTATATGAAGGAACTTACCGATTGGATGAGGTCGGGGAGCGGCGTAGGTCCCTCGGCAGAGCACGCGGGGGCTTCTGCTTCAAATGAGGTAGAAGGCGGTGGTGCGACGGCGGCAGCGGCCCATCCCGGCCAAGGTTCAGCACTGATATGCGGGGAATCTAGGTTTCACCAAATGGAAATTCCTCTTTTCAGTGGCGAGGATCCGCTCGGCTGGCTGTTCCGTCTGGAACGGTATTTCCAGGTCCAGGGCATTGAGGAGGTGGAACGAGTGGCGGCGGCGGTGATTGGCCTCGAAGGGAAGGCGTTGAACTGGTTCCAGTGGTTGGAATCCAGGTCTGGTCACATCTTGTGGCTGAGATTCAAAGAATCTGTGATTCAACGGTTTAGGTCGTCACAAACAGGCAATCATTATGAAGCCTTGATTGCTTTACGACAGGAATCGACGATGGCTGACTTCCGCGAGAAATTTGAGCTACTCTCGTCTCCTTTGAGAGAGGCCGATGAGGAGTTCTCGAAGGGAGCTTTCTCGAATGGTTTGGCCGAAGAGATCAGAGCGGAGGTACGTATGGTGAAGCCTGCTTCTCTAGTCCAGCTGATGGACTTGGCCTATAAGATTGAGGAAACAAATTGGGCCCTGGAACGGGCCCACATGAAACGGACCTACAGGCCCAATTCGGGTAAAGACGGTAATGGGGTCTCTGAAGGCCGTGGATTCTCTTTTTCAGGTACTATGGCGGTGTAAGAAGTGCGGTGACTAGTAGAGCTTCTCTGGTAAGTGGTGTTGGTGGGTTACCACCCAAGCCGAATGAAGGAGGTGGAGCAATAGTGACACATAGCAGCTCTTTTCAGTCCAACATGTCTGTCAACAAAGAGCCTCTTCGTGTTTCTTCTCAGCCGGTTAGAAGAAATGAGAATTTTA
>NW_010356573.1:0-811 GCF_000414095.1 Morus notabilis | reverse complement strand
CCTTAAAAAATTGAACATTTGTTGAAATTGGTAATAAAGAGGAGGGAGAGAATCAAATCATGGACAAATTGGTAATTTGGTCTTTCATAGCAGAATAGTTGACTCATTAATTCACATCAGGAAATTGAGCAAATTACTGCCGGAGATCCTGTCTATCCCTTAATCTTTTCTAATTATTTCCCTTATCTTATTCCTTTCATTTACCAAAATTTTCTTAAGTCGACATTTGAAATTCATTAGTGATATGGGATTCTTTCCTACTATATACGTGATTTCTTTCTTCACATAGTTGGAAGGCAGTTACCGGATCAAGTAAAAAAGTATCGTGATTCTTTATTATTATTATTTTAACAATTTAAGATGGACAATAATATTGAGCACTATGCATTACTTATTAAGTTACACACTTACACGGTAATAACACTTTGACTTGAGAATATGGTTGGTTTAAGAACTCTAAACCAACGTTAAGAATAAAATTTCCGGCAAAACAAACACACAAACATACAAATTATGTCACAAGGAAACGTGATTCTCTAAAAAATTAAAAAAAAAATTAGAAAAAAAAAGGTGCTCGTGAGCCACTAAGTTGAACAAACAAAACAATGACATTTGAGGGGTGACGACAAATTATATTACCAATTACAAAGATTTAGGAGAGGATCACAAGAAAGTGAAAGGAAAGGGAATACCTGTCTTGTATTCTAGTTCAAGGAAAGTAGGCCAAAAAGCAATAAACAAAAATACCTCCCCATAACTATATATATATATATATATATAAGCAGTTAAAAGTGATTTTTTAACAAACTCT
>NW_010356572.1:0-673 GCF_000414095.1 Morus notabilis | reverse complement strand
TTTGATCTGACGGATTATGGGCCTATTTACGACACCAAAAGTTTTCACCCTTCTCGTGCAATTCGTAGATTACGATGAAAGCTTCGATCTAACGGCTGATGGGCCCTGTTACGACACCAAAAGTGTCGCCGTTCCCGTGGCAGTTGTAGATCATGAAGAGAGGTTCGATTGAACCGCTGATGGGCCCCATTTCAACACAAAAAGTTGTCGCCGTTCGCGTGGCGGTTGTAGGGCGCGAAGAGAGCTTCGACCTAACACCCGATGGGCCCTGTTAGGACAAAAATTTTTTTTGCCAAAAATGTGGCAGCTGTAGATCTCGAAGAGAGTTTTGATCTAACGGCTAGTACGACACCAAAACTTTTCGCCGGTCCCGTGGCAGTCGTAGATCACGAAGAGAGCATCGATCTAACAGCTGATGGGCGCCATTGTGATACCAAAAGTTGTCGTCGTTCCCGTGCCATTCGTAGATCGCGAAGAGAGCTTCTTTAATCTAACGGTTGATGGGCCCCGTTACGACACCAACATTTGTTGCCCTTCCCGGGGCGGTTGTACAGCGCGAAGAGAGCTTCGATCTAACGGATGATGGGCCCCATTTTGACACCAAGCATTGTCGCCATTCTAGTCGCGGTGGAAGAGCACGAAGAGAGCTTCGATATAACCTCTGATGGGCCGG
>NW_010356571.1:0-815 GCF_000414095.1 Morus notabilis | reverse complement strand
AACAATGACAAAAAAAATAAAACGCTGTCAAAAAGCCTCCAACCCGCGTTGAGGGGCGGCTAGGGGGCGTGATGGGTTAAAAATTTACATTTTTATCTATGTTTTGTATTCAAAATTAATATACGATTTTTAGGAATTAATGTGACAAGTAGCACCATTTTCTAATGAATAATCTATTTTTGATGATTTTCTTATTTTTCATGATTTTCTTTATTTTTCATCTTTAAAAAATGAAATAAAATAAAAATGACGTCAAAAAACTATTAAGTTTTACAGACACGATCCGTACATTTTTCTTGACTTGCCCACAATAAATGGCCCCAAAAAATGACAAAAAAGTACAACGCTGTCAAAAAGCCCCCGGCCCGCGTAGTGGAACACCTAGGGGCGGGGATGGGTCAAAATTTACTTTTTTATTTATGTTTTGCATTCCAAAATTTATGTACTTTTTTTAGGATTTAATGCAACAAGCGGCACCATTTTTTGATGAATATTCTATTTTTTATGATTTTCCTTATTTTTCGTAGTTGAAATATAAAATAAAATATAACGACGTTGAAATATAAAAGAAAATAATAACGACGACAAAAAATTATGAAATTTTGCAGACACTAATGTTATATTTTTTTGGGCTTGCCTGCAAAAAATGGCCCCAAACAATGACAAAAAAAATAAAACGCTGTCAAAAAGCCTCCAACCCGCGTAGAGGGGCGCCCAGGGGGCGTGATGGGTCAAAAATTTACATTTTTATTTATGTTTCGTATTCAAAATTAATATACGATTTTTAGGAATTAATGCAACAAGTAGCACCATTT
>NW_010356570.1:0-1492 GCF_000414095.1 Morus notabilis | reverse complement strand
CCCTGGCGGCGGTAGAGCGTGAAGAGAGCTTCGATCTAACGGCTGATGGTCCCGTTACTACGCCAACAGTTGTTGCCGTTCCCATGCCGGTTGTAGGGCGTGAACGGAGCTTTGATCTAACGACTGATGGGCCCCGTTACGACACCTAAAGTTGTCACCGTTCCCCTGGCGGCGGTAGAGCGTGGAGAGAGCTTCGATCTAACGGCTGATGGGCCCCATTACGACACCTAAAGATCTCATCGTTCCCGTGCCATTCGTAGATCGCGAAGAGAGCTTCGATCAAACAGCTGATGGGCCCCATTTCAACACCAAAAGTTGTCGCCGTTCCCGTGGCGGGTCTAGGGCGCGAAGAGACCTTCGATCTAACGGCTGATGGGCCCCATTACGACACCTAAAGATCTCATCGTTCCCGTGCCATTCGTAGATCGCGAAGAGAGCTTCGATCAAACAGCTGATGGGCCCCATTTCAACACCAAAAGTTGTCGCCGTTCCCGTGGCGGGTCTAGGGCGCGAAGAGACCTTCGATCTAACGGCTGATGGGCCTCGTTTCAACACCGAACATTGTCGCCATTCTAGTGGCAGTGGTAGCGCGCGAAGAGAGCTTTGATATAACGTCTGATGGGCCGGCCCCGTTACGACACAAAAGGTTGTCCCCGTTCCCGTGGTTGTTGTACAGTACGAAAAAAGCTTCGATATGACGGATGATGGGCCCCGTTACGGCACCAAAAGATGACGCCGTTCCCGTGGTGGTTGTCGAGCGCAAACAGAGATTTGATCTATCGGTTGATAGGCGCCGTTACACAACAAAAGTTTTGAGTGTTCCTTTGGCCATTGTAGATTGCGAAGAGAGCTTCGATCTAACGGCTAATGGGGCCCGTTACGACACAAAAAATTGTCACGGTTTCGTGGCACTTGTAGAGGGGGAAGAGAGCTTTGATCTGACGGATTGTGGGCCTCGTTACGACACCAAAAGATTTCACCGTTCCTGTGGCATTCATAGATTGCGATGAGAGAGTCGATCTAACGGCTGATGGGCCTCGTTACGACACCAAAATTTTCGCCTTCCCGTGGCAGTTGTAGATCACGAAGAGAGCTTCGATCAAACCGCTAATGGGCCCCATTTCAATACCAAAAGTAGTCGCCGTTCCCGTGGCGGTTGTAGGGCGCGAAGAGAGCTTCAATCTAACGCCCGATAGGCCCCGTTACGACACCAACAGTTTTCGCCGAAAACGTGGCAGCTGTAGATCGCAAAGAGAGGTTCGATCTAACGGCTGATGGGCCCCGTTACGACACCAAAAGTTGTCACCGTGCCCGTGCCATTCGTTGATCGCAAAGAGAGCTTCGATCTAACGGCTGAGGGGCCCCGTTATGACACCAAAAGTTGTCACCGTTCCCCTGGCGGTGATAGAGCGCGAAGAGAGCTTCGATCTAACGGCTGATGGACCCATTACGACGCCAACAGTTGTTGCCATTCCCGTGCCGGTTGTAGGGC
>NW_010356569.1:0-534 GCF_000414095.1 Morus notabilis | reverse complement strand
AGATCACGAAGAGAGCTTTGATCAAACTGCTAATGGGCCCCATTTCAACGCCAAAAGTTGTCGCCGTTCCCGTAGCAGTTGTAGGGCACGAAGAGAACTTCGATCTAACACCCGATAGGCCCCGTTAGAACACGAAATGTTTTCACCAAAAACGTGCCAGCTGTAGATCGCGAAGAGAGGTTCGATCTAACGGCTGATGGGCCCCGTTGCGACAAGAAAAGTTGTCACCGTTCCCGTGCCATTCGTTGATCGCGAAGAGAGCTTCGATCTAACGGCTGATGGGCCCTAAAAGTTGTCACCGTTCCCCTGGCGGCGGTAGAGCACGAAGAGAGCTTCGATCTAACGGCTGATGGCCCCATTACGACGCCAACAGTTGTTACCGTTCCCATGCCGGTTGTAGGGCGTGAATGGAGCTTTGATCTAACGGTTGATGGGCCTCGTTACGGCACCAAAAGTTTCGTCGTTCCCGTGGCAGTTGTAGATCAGGAAGAGAGCTTTGATCTAACGCCCGATGGGCCCCGTTAGGACACCAAA
>NW_010356568.1:0-3929 GCF_000414095.1 Morus notabilis | reverse complement strand
AGTCCTTCTAGCTCCGACGAAACTTCTTTCATTGTAGGCCTTTTCTTCCCATTCATCCGCAAGCATCTCACTGCAAGCTTGGCCGCGGAATAAATATCCTCTTGCCCTACCTCTCCGACAACTCTAGGATCCAAAATCTCACCAAGTTGATTCTCTTTCGTCAATGAACTGAACCGTTCAATCAGATTAATCCCTTCATCTCAATGAGCATGACTCCGAAGCTGTACACATCGCTTTTCTCGGAGAATTTGTTGGATAGGAAGTACTCCGGATCAATGTAACCAAAAGTCCCTTGCACTGTTAAGGTTAAGTGAGTCTTGTCAAAGGGAACTGATCTTGAAGTCCCGAAATCGGAGACTTTGGCGCTGTACTTGTCGTCCAAGAGTATGTTTGAGGACTTGATGTCTCGACGGAAGATAGGGGGACTTGTGCCGCGGAATGCATGTACGTCACAGCTCCTGAAACCTCGCAGGCGATTCTAAAGCGATCCTCCCATGGAAGTGATGATTTGAGGTCTTTTTCGTGGATATGGTGGTAAAGGTTATTGTTGGGGATGAACTCGTATACTAGTAGTGGAACTTCTGTCTCCAAACAGCATCCTAGAAGTTTTCACTACGTTTCTGTGGTTGACCTGTGCTAAGATTACAACTTCATTGATGAACTGCTCGATCCAGCTTCTCTCGATTGCTCGTGACATTTTGATGGCGACTACGCTACCATTGGGCAGCATTCCTTTGTAAACCGTGCCAAGGCCGCCCTGGCCTAGAAACCTGCTGTGGTTGAAGTTGTCTGTTGCTTTGAGTATCTCCTCTGAGGTGAATATCTTTGTCTGTTTGCTACTTCCACAGGAGTTGAGCTTTTCTTGTAAAAGAAAACCGCCGTTTTGCTTGAAATACTTCTCTCTTCTTAGTTGGTTTCTCTTTTTCTTGAAAACGTGGTGTAGCTTGCAACCGAGTAGACACAGGCATAACAGTCCAAAACCAGAAAGAACGCCTGAAAGAAGCAAATGAAAAGACCAAATCTATTCAAAGCTTTAATGTTAAAAATCTAAGCTCCTTAGAAAATCAATTTTACGTTTTTCTTGTGTCATACTGCTTTGTAAATATGACCTTTTGTTTACCTATGGGGCTACTCTGCTTAATAATACCTTATCTTTTATGCGGTGAAAAGAAGGTAGCCTTGCTGCATTTATTGAAGCAAATTCACGAGAAAAATTCAAAAGTGCTATGATAAATGAGAAGAGGACCAAATGTGTTGGTAAAATGGCAGCACAACATAACATAGAGATAGGGAAGACAAGATTTGATGCGGCTCGACGAAATTGTGTATTCATATACTCCTAATTTCCTGTTATATTTGTTGTCTCTCCAATATTAATTCATGTCATCTAAATTTAAGAATTTAACCACATAAGGAATACTAACTAATGAACTAGGAAAGTAGACTTGAACTCACGCCCACAAAAGAAGATTGAGATCAGATTCGTCACCCACTCACATCCCAATATTGCCTTCTCTTCTCCCTTTTTTTTCACAAATTCTGACAATCTTATCATGGCCGCACTTTTCTCTTTTTTCTCCTCTTTTTCTTATTCTAAAACCCTGCTCTTAACCACATATTAATTAATCGAGTATTGTGGGAACATTGACCACAGCACAAAATAGCTGTGATCCAGAGGAACAAGCAAAAAGATTTACAACAGAAGGCAGATAACCAAGTTTTTACCCAGCATTCCTTAGATCAGTTTATACCTAGTAGAGTAGCATTTTTGCTTGAGTTATATGCTTTTGATTCATAACGGCAAACAAGAACCTCTGAGATCCTCTCTGCATAGTAACCATCAGAACATTTGCAGGAAGAGTTGTTGGGATTTTCTGCACAACTCTCACTCGTTTTTGGAACCAAAACAGGCGTGAATGGGAAGATCAAGCCGGTAGGTGACAGCATGACTTTAAGATGTACTTGAATTTAAGATTTCTCACGAAATCCGTTTTAAAGTCAAATGAGATGGCCGATTGAAATGACTAGTTTTAGAAAAGCTTTTAAAGAGTATTTAAAACAAGAGTTCAAATGCTATTCCATTTGAAGGATATTCCTAAAAGGTTTTATCTTAACTAAAATTAAGAGAAGCTTTAAGAAATTTAGTGATTCACTTATTTGAAATTATTGTTACAAATTATGAAAGTATTCCTTCTTATATAAAAAAAAAAAAAAATGTTCCGCATATTTTAAGAAACCCCAGAAAGTACTCTTAACCACATATTAATTAATCGAGTATTGTGAGGAGGGTCGTCACAGCACAAAATAGCTGTGATCCAGAGGAACAAGCAAAAAGATTTACAACAGAAGGCAGATAACCAAGTTTTTACCCAGCATTCCTTAGATCAGTTTATACCTAGTAGAGTAGCATTTTTGCTTGAGTTATATGCTTTTGATTCATAACGGCAAACAAGAACCTCTGAGATCCTCTCTGCATAGTAACCATCAGAACATTTGCAGGAAGAGTTGTTGGGATTTTCTGCACAACTCTCACTCGTTTTTGGAACCAAAACAGGCGTGAATGGGAAGATCAAGCCGGTAGGTGACAGCATGTTCGCCTCTGATGCGCTCTTCATACTCGTCCCAAACTTCTTGGCAATCGACGAAATAGTATCACCCCAGGTGACCAGATAAGTCACCAATGCAATCACTCCATTCGCCATCTGTTTTTCGCTGGGACATGCACATCTCACCGGCACCATCAACTGAGTACCGGCAGTAAGATTTTGATCATAGTCATAGTAGTTTTGGCCCTTAAGAGCCTGACAAGTGGGCAGACCTTGGTAAGTTCCATTTGCTATTTGGAAGTAATTCTGTGTACCCTTTACAGTATAAGGGGTGAGGTGCTGATAGATACCGCCGGAACATGAACAAGAAATCGGAACTGTGATCAAGTTGTTGGACGGAGTATTATCACCAACATTTGAGATTTTGTTAATTGAGGCAATTCTGGCGGCATTAGAGCCGAGAAGATAAGCAATACTGAGCGGGGTATCATAGGGTGGTTGTGATCTGAAGGTAACATCAGACCTGCATGAGTTTAGAGGGTCATTGCAGAGGTAACCTTTTAATATGGATAAGCTGCCTGAGCAGCGGATTTGTAGGTTGTTGATGTACTCTTGTTGGCATTTTGATGATCCGCAAAACAAACACAGAAAGAAGAATCCAAAAAAGATATTGAGGAATGAAGGTGGCTTCTTCATCATGTGTTTGATCTTTGATGCTGGTAATGCTCAAAGCTATAAAGGCTAATGAAACATTACTAGGGGACCAAAAATTGGTAATGTATTTATTATTTAGATTGAAGAAGTCAATTTTTTTGGCCCTTCTGAGTGTTGGTTATGATGGTAATTAGTGGAAAATTAGCAATTTTACTGCCCAATCTCAAATCAACTTTAGATGTATTTGTTAAGATAGTAACCCAATTTTGCCTTTCGTTGTGAATCTTGGATGTCTTGCACCGTTTTCCAGTCCGCATAATGGGGCACTTTCATAACTCTTAAAGGTATAAGCTTTAAAAATGGAGCTTGAATTAAGCTTCTATCATTAAATACAAAATGCAAATATAATTAAGTTGTTTTCGAATACAGTTATGCTCAACTTCAGGAGACACTTCTACAAATTCTAAACGGTGTGTATATTATACATATACAATATATATAGATATAGATGTATATATTACAGAGATGCAACTAGATTTTGATCATTTTAGACTTTTAGTTTACTCCCTAATTTACTTGACCTTTTGTTTGCATTTTGGGCCACGAACGTACAAGTATACTTGGACAATCAAATCACTCTAACTACGAATGATAAAACATCCTAAATTTTTTAATTTTTTATTTTTTGGATGGACTTTTGTACTAAAGTTTGTGATTTACGACATATTA
>NW_010356567.1:0-1457 GCF_000414095.1 Morus notabilis | reverse complement strand
GGACACCAAAAGTTTTTGCTGAAAACGTGGCAGCTGTAGATCGTGAAGAAAGGTTTGTTGTATCGGATGATGGGCCCTGTTACGACACCAAAGGTTGTCACCGTTCCCGTGGCAGTTGTAGAGTACGAAGAGAGCTCGATCTCACAGATTTTGGGCCCCGTTACGACACCAAATCTTCTCACCGTTCCCGTGGCAGTTGTAGATCACGAAGAGGGCATCGATCTAACGGATGATGGGCCCCATTACGACACCAAAAGTTGTCGTCGTTCCCATGCCATTCGTAGATCGCGAAGAGTGCTTCTTTAATCTAACGGTTGATGGGCCCCGTTACGACACCAACATTTGTTGCCCTTCCCGGGGCGGTTGTAGAGCGCGAAGAGAGCTTCGATCTAACGGATGATGGGCCCCGTTTCGACACCAAACATTGTCGCCAATCTAGTGCCGGTGGTAGAGCGCGATGAGAGCTTCGATATAACCTCTGATAGGCCGGCCCCGTTACGACACAAAAAGTTATCGCTAAATTCGTGGCGGTTGTAGAGGGGGAAGAGAGCTTTGATCTGACGGATTATGGGACCCGTTACGACATAAAAAGTTGTCACCGTTCCCCTGCCAGTTGTAGATCGCAAAGAGAGCTTCGATCTAACGGCTGATGGGCCCCGTTACGACACCAAAATTTGTCGCCCTTCCCGGGGCGGTTGTAGAGCGCGAAGAGAGCTTCGATCTAACGGCTGATGGGCCTCGTTTCAACACCAAACGTTGTCGCCATTCCAGTGGCGGTGGTAGGGCGCGAAGAGAGCTTCGATATAACGTCTGAAGGGCTGGCCCCGTTACGACACCCAAGGTTGTCCCCGTTCCCGTGGAAGTTGTAAAGCATGAAGAGAGCTTCGATATGACGGATGATGGGCCCTGTTACGACACCAAAAGATGTCGCCATTCCCGTGGCGGTTGTAGAGCGCGAACAGAGATTAGATCTATCGGTTCATGGGCGCCGTTACACACCAAAAGTTTTGAGCGTTCCTTTGGCCATTGTAGATTGCGAAGAGAGGTTCGATCTAACGGCAAATGGGGCCCGTTACGACACAAAAATTTGTCGCGGTTGTAGAGGGCGAAGAAAGCTTTGATCTGACGGATTACGGGCCTCTTTACGACACCAAAAGTTTTCACCGTTCCCGTGCCATTCGTAGATCGCGATGAGAGCTTTGATCTAACGGCTGATGGGCCCTGTTACGACGCCAAAAGTTTCACCATTCCCGTGGCAATTGTAGATCACGAAGAGAGCTTCGATCTAACGCCCGGTGGGCACCGTTAGGACCCCAAAAGGTTTCGCCGAAAACGTGGCAGCTGTAGATCGCGAAGAGAGGTTCGATGTATCGGATGATGGGCCCGGTTACGACACCAAAGGTTGTCTCCATTCCCGTGGCGGTTGTAGAGTATGAAGAGAGCTCGATCTCACGGAT
>NW_010356566.1:5590-5942 GCF_000414095.1 Morus notabilis | reverse complement strand
GATCTACGAATGGCACAGGAACGGTGAAAACTTTTGGTGTCGTAAAGAGCCCCATAATCCATCACATCAAAGCTCTCTTCGCCCTCTACAATCGCCAAGAAAACCGTGACAAGTTTTTGTGTCGTAATGGGCCCCATTAGCCGTTTGATCGAAGCTTTCTTCGCAATCCACAGTGGCCAAAGTAACGCTCAAAACATTTGGTGTGTAACAGCGCCCATCAACCGATAGATCTAATCTCTGTTCGCACTCTACAATCATCACGGGAGCGGTGACATCTTTTGGTGTCATAACGGGGCGGCCCAGGTACGGCCCCGGTTCAGCCCTGGGGTGGCCCTGGTACGGACCGGGGCGG
>NW_010356566.1:2211-2424 GCF_000414095.1 Morus notabilis | reverse complement strand
ATCTACAATGGCCAAAGGAACGCTCAAAACTTTTGGTGTGTAACGGCGCCCAGCAACCGATAAATCTAATCTCTGTGTCAGATCAAAGCTCTCTTCCCCCTCTACAACCGCCACGAATTTAGCGACAACTTTTTGTGACGGGGCCGGGCCGGCCCAACAGAGGTTATATCGCAGCTCTCTTCGCGCTCTACCACCGCCACTAGAATGGCGACC
>NW_010356566.1:0-1836 GCF_000414095.1 Morus notabilis | reverse complement strand
CCGTTAGATCGAAGCTCTCTTCGCGCTCTACAACCGCCCTGGGAAGGGCGACAAATGTTGGTGTCGTAACGGGGCCCATCAACCGTTAGATCGAAGAAGCTCTCTTCACGATCTATGAATGGCACGGGAACGATGACAACTTTTGGTGTCGTAATGGGGCCCGTCAGCTGTTAGATCAAACCTCTCTTCGCGATCTACAACTGCTACATTTTTGGCAAAAACTTTTGGTGTCCTAACGGGGCCCATCGGGCATTAGATCGAAGCTCTCTTCGCGCCCTACAACCGCCACGGGAACGGCGATAACTTTCGGTATTGAAATGGGGCCCATTAGCTGTTTGATCGATGCTCTCTCCGTGATCTACAACTGCCACGAGAACGGTGAAACTTTTGGTGTCGTAACGGGGCCCATCATCCGTTCGATCAAAGCTTCGTTCGAGCCCTACAACCGCCACGGGAATGGCAACAACTGTTGGCGTCATAACGGGGCCCATCAGCCATTAGATCGAAGCTCTCTTCGCGCTCTACCACCGCCAGGGGAACGGTGACAACTTTTGGTGTCGTAACGGGGCCCCTCAGCCGTTAGATCGAAGCTCTCTTCACGCTCTCCCACCGCCAGGGGAACGGTGACAACTTTTGGTGTCGTAACGGGGCCCCTCAGCCGTTAGATCGAAGCTCTCTTCACGCTCTCCCACCGCCAGGGGAACGGTGACAACTTTTGGTGTCGTAACGGGGCCCCTCAGCCGTTAGATCGAAGCTCTTATCGCGATCAACGAATGGCACGGGAACGGCGATAAATTTTGGTGTCGTAACGGGGCCCATCAGCCGTTAGATCGAACCTCTCTTCACGATCTACGACTGGCACGGGAACGGTGACAATTTTTGGTGTCGTAATGGGGCCCATAATCCGTCAGATCGAAACTCTCTTCACGCTCTACAACCGCCCCGGGAAGGACGACAAATTTTGGTGTCGTAATGGGGCCCAACAGCCAATAGATCGAAGCTCTCTTCGCGATCTACGACTGCCACGGGAACGGCGACAACTTTTGATGTCATAACGGGGCCCATAATCCGTCAGATCGAAGCTCTCTTCGTACTCTACAAAGGCCACAGGAATGGCGACAACTTTTTTTGTCGTAACGGGGCCCATAATCCGTCAGATCAAAGCTCTCTTCACACTCTAAATTCGCCACGGGAACGGCGACAACTTTTGGTCGTAACGGGGCCCAACAACCGTTAGGTCAAAGCAATCTTAGCAATCTACAACCGCCACCAGAAGGGCGAGAACGTCTCTTCGTGTTCTACAACTGCCACCAGAACGGCGACAACTTTTGGTCTCGAAACGGGGCCCATCAGCCGTTAGATCGAAGCTCTCTTCGCGATCTACGAATGGCACGGGAACGACGATAACTTTTGGTGTCGTAACGGGCCCCATTAGCCGTTAGATCGAAGCTCTCTTCACAATCTACTACGGCCTCAGGAACGCTCAAAACTTTTGGTGCGTAACGGGGCCCATAATCCGTCAGATCAAAGCTCTCTTCACACTCTAAATTCGCCACGGGAACGGCGACATCTTTTGGTGTCGTAACGGGCCCCATTAGCCGTTAGATCGAAGCTCTCTTCACAATCTACTACGGCCTCAGGAACGCTCAAAACTTTTGGTGCGTAACGGGGCCCATCATCCGTTATATCGTAGCTCTCTTCGCGCTCTACCACCGCCACTGGAATGGCGACCACGTTTCGGTTTGAAACGGGCCCTATCAGCCGTTAGATTGATGCTGTCTTTGCGATCTACAACGGCCACGGGAACGGTGACAACTTTTGGTGTCGTAACGGGGC
>NW_010356565.1:10769-11348 GCF_000414095.1 Morus notabilis | reverse complement strand
AAAAAAAAAAAAAAAAAACATACGTTTTAGCAAAAATGCAAGTTTCCACCCCGTAGTTTTAGAGCCTCTTTGGAGGACTGAGGTCCCCTCCTCTCTGTCTCCACCCACTAATGGAAATGTGCCACCTCATTAAAACTTACCAAGTTGGCAAAATTTGAAGGCTCTTTATTAACGTCGTCTCATTAGAAGGGAAAAAAAAATGGAGGCATCTTCTCTTCTTTCTTCGTTTTTTTTTTTTTTTTTTCCTAGGGAAAAAATGTCATTTTTACTAATCACGAATCATGATCATAAAGTGCGACTAATAAAATGTCAGAATGTTAACCACAATCCCTATCCAGGGTCACACAAACTTGTAATGTTTTTATTTTTCATATGAAAATAAAAATGAAAACGTTTTTATTTTTATTTTAGAATCATTTTTAAAAATGTGTTTTGTAGTTTTATTCTGAAATTATTTTCAGTTTTAAAAAAATTGAGATTGTGTTTAGTGGTTTAATTTTTAAAAATATGTAATAATATTTAAAATAATAATATATTAAATAAATAATAATATTAAATATATTAAATATATAATAATAT
>NW_010356565.1:0-10426 GCF_000414095.1 Morus notabilis | reverse complement strand
GGAAAGAGAGAGAAGAAAATGAAAAGGAAAATGAACAACGGATGAAAAACGTTTTTAGAATAAATGAGTTTTTGGGAAAAATCTAAAAACGTTTTTGTTTTTTATTTTGGTACGGATTCCCAAACACATTTTCATTTCCCGTTTCAATTTTTCCTCCTCGGAAAACATGAAAAACAAAAACGAAAATGAAAACAAACGGGCCCATCACTTTTATTGGCCTTTTCTTTAACATTTCTCTTTCCTGCAGAAACATGTTAGAGGGAAATTTTTAGAATAATAGGTCTCGTTTAGTTTGTTAATTTAAGTTAAGATGTGATTTTATATGAGAGTTTTTTTACTGTAATTAAAAAAATTAAATGTAATTTTTTACGAGTGCTTTTACTCATAACAAATTTAAAATTAAAAACTCGAATCGATAAAATCAACGAGACCTAACTCTTTTTCTCTTTGTTGGGCAACTAAAAGTCTGTAAAAAATGTTCACTTGGTCATCATTTCCACTATTTAGCTTTTCTTGTGATTTCTCTTTATATCCGTGATCCATTTCAGTTTCACTTATGTCTATGTCTTCTTCTAATGTTTTGTAATTCATTATCTTTCTTTCTTCCCTTTTTAACCTGTTGAAAAAAGATCACCTAAAAAATTGAAACATGCACAAAACTGTCACACAGGAAAACATCATTCACAAATAGCAATGCTCATTAGTGATAACCATATATTCCTTATGAGCAAAAGAAGTGTAAGAAATATTTATAATAAAAATATTTCATTTCGAAGAGATTTGAACAGCTAAAAAAAGAAACCCTAAAACATGACCAGAAGAGAAGTCATCAAATTTCACAATAACAAACTTTCATCAGATAATACAAGCAAAGAAAGAAATGAAAAGGAAAGCTTTCATCAGATAGTAAAGCATGGACACGTTAAACTTAAGTTGAAAGACTCACAAGTCACACCCCTTGGACAGAACCGGAAGGAGAAAACCAAAAGGCAGTTCCTTTTGTCTGCTCGGCTAGCTACAGTGGGATTAGTGGGTTCATCGAAGGCAAATATATGGTGCCTTTGGTAGTGCTTTTTAGAGCTCAAAATCACTTTTCTTGTCATTAAAAATTGATAATGATATTTGGTAAAAACTATAAAAAAGAATTTTTAAAGAATCTACTGTTGGACTTTAAATTCTTATTCCACATTTCAGGAATCATCACACCAAATTACTAAAAAAATAGGTTTGAATAAATACCTATCTCCATTGGTGCAACCTTAATCTTCAGTAAAAATCTCTAAGACAATGAGTATGTCGAGTTATTATCTTCCTCAGTCAAATCACCAGATTCTTAAATGAGTGTTCTATCTCTAAATGGAGAAGAGAGAAAACGGCCGAATGATTTGACGTATTGTGGACCATAACTTAAGTTTCTTTATATACTATCCCATTAGACTCCCATTAAATCTAATTGGGTCAATATTGAGTATCCACTCATTTAGTCCATACCTAATTAGGAGACTATTTAGGCTCTCCATAATTAGACCACTTAATTAGCTAAATTAATTAAATAGCGTCAATATAATTGTTATAAATATGTGGCCTATAATTATTATTAGGAAACATAATTTCCTAACAATCTCTCACTTGGGCTACATATGATTCTCGACACAATTATATCATACATTATTCCTTAGGCGCGCAACTGTATGCTATCTATCCTTAGTTTCCACTTACGGTACTGTGATGACCCTCCTAAGCGGCCGTCACTGTAGCTGAATTTTAACTTATACTTACTGAAAGTTTCTTAGAATTTGCGAAACATTTTTTTTTTAAAGTCTTATAGTAACATATACTATGAATTGCTTTCTTGGTCGAAACATTCAAACCTTAATATATATATATATATGATTCTCAAAACATGTAGATATATCTATATGTATATACCTACTCTTTAAATCCTGCTTACTAATAGCCATAATCCACAAAACCAATTAACATATAGTTTTAGAATAATAGTTGGCAAATCTATTTGTAACATAAAACTGATTGCGGAAATATTTGCGAGCGGTATCCATTCCCCGATCTCCACATTGTTCGTCCATTCACCGTCAATCCATCAAGCATTATATGCAGGTTGCTTACCTACAGTATAAACATTCTATAATGAGCTTTCGCTCAGCAAGTAGGAACTACTTCCCGCAAAATAACCGTAAGTTCATATGAAGCCAATTATGCTTAATTATGATGTTTTATCAGAATCTTATTATCTTATCTTATCTTTCTTTTCTTTTGGGCCCGAGTGCTCGTCCCACTTGCGCACAATCATCGGGACGTGAGGGTTTGTAAGGTCCCCCACGACATCGTGATTATAACTGAACTGAATGCCTCCCTTGCGAAGGACATTATTATTATTTTTTTTCTTTTCTCCCTTGCGGAGCTTGAGTTACCTCCCTTGTGGAGGCTGGCACGGCACTTAACTGAGATTATTCTTATAAGTTCCTCTTGACTTATTAATGTGTATGCAATATGACCTAGCATATCATACTATATCATGTACTCAAACACATATAATTCGGGTGTACTGCTTAAGTGTATGTAGTATAACATAGCATAGCATTCATAACATTAAATGTACTCAAACATATATAGTTCATGTGTACTGTTTACTTTAAAATCTATTTATATTGTAGGCGAGATTCCTACTTACCTGATTTACAGGGCTGGAATTCACTTTTCGCCAAACAGCCTGGTTTCTTACTTGCTTTCTTCTGAAAATGAACACCCATTAAGAGTGTGAGATTAACTGTCGTTTGCTATTTTATTATAGCAACTTATGAAGACAAATCCAACTATTCCCTAAAGGCATGTATTCCTCTCCTTTACTGAAGGCTAATAAGGATCAATTTATCAAATCCTCAAAATCGTATTTTCCTTAATTACCCTTGTTATGATATTAAGGCCCAACTCGGCCTAAAACTTATACATGACATTCTAATTCTTAAGCCGCTAAAGTTTATACTCCAATGGAGTCTCTTAAATTAATGTGGGCGTTGCACCCACATTAAATCTTCGAAATTCTAATGACCTATCGTATTGGGCTCGTAGGTGCCCGTCGGGATAATTTGCTCGATAAACCACTAAGTTCTTTAAAAGGGAGTAATTTTTCTTGAAAACTTTCCTGATGAATATTTCCGTTAAAACGAGGTTTAACACCATACCTTTCTATTGAAATCACATCTTGAGTTCTTTGATAATAAATTTTTTTTTTGTTGAAAACCAACAGTGTTAGTTTTGTTTAGTTAAAATTGTGCAGTTTCTGAAATCTGCATTTTACTGTATCTTAGATTCGGATTTCAAAAATTTGTTCTTCACAAAAATTCTTCATCTCGTCCAAATCTAAAATTGTCATTTTTTAGAAAAACCGAGATTCAGCCTTTAAGGTCTCGTTTAGCTGAACCAGTGGCTGCCAGTTTTTTTTTGAAACTGTTTTGGTTAAACCTGCGCAATTTTGAAAATCTGTATTTTACTACATCTTAAGTTCAGATTTTGAAAATCTATTCTTCACAAAGTTCTTCGTCTTATCGAGATCTAAAATTATTGTTTTTGGAGAAAACTGAAATTCAGCCTCTAAAGGCATTGTTTGGTTAAAAACAGTGGCTACTGTTTTTTTTTCTGAAATTGTGTTAGACAGCCTGATCCGTTTTTGAAAAATGGCTTTAAACTTACTTTTAGAGTTAAAATTGAGTTTTGTCATAGTCACAGAAAATGTTTAAAACATCGAGAACTATAAGTTTAAACTTAAAAATACTAAAAAATCCCGCTCTAGGATCCTCATTTTCACGTTCAAAGTAACCGGAAAATTTTCCTCTAACCGAAAATAAGCAAACTTCAACCAAGTATAAACATACCACATATTGCTAATCAAACTAAGCTCAAAACTCACAAAACCAACATAAAACTCACACACCTTTATCACAACTCATCTTCTCAAGAACCACAAATTTACATCCATAATCCAAGCTTAAAGTTGGCTAGAAGTTAATGGGGATGAGTTTAAGAACTTACCCTTGAAGAACTCTCTCTCTCTCTC
Source organism: Morus notabilis (assembly GCF_000414095.1). NCBI lineage: Eukaryota > Viridiplantae > Streptophyta > Magnoliopsida > Rosales > Moraceae > Morus > Morus notabilis. The sequence goes on along the minus strand of NW_010356565.1, from coordinate 6,351 downwards.
TTGAAAACCTTTGAACTCCTCTAAGATTTGTTAATGGCTTGGAACTAGAAGAGTATAAGGAAATTTGAGAAGACATTTCCATATTTCAAACTTTACCAAAACATGAAAAAAAGAGGATTTAGAGTTTATACCCTTGTAGAAATGCTTGTCTAGACTCCTCCTAGACCCTTTGATCTCATTCTTCTTGTTCTATGGTTTGCTAGTGGCTCAAGATTGGGAGAGTGGAAGAAAATATTTGAGAAAGAATGAAGGAGTGTGGCCGGTATTGGTGTGGGGAAATAAGAGAGGAGATGTGCAAAAATGGCTAACCTAATACTTGCATTAATGGTCTCACCTTTATAGACATTGCTTGATCTCATCTTAGTTCTTATTTAAGCCTATCAAGCTAGCTTAATTAGCTAAATTTTTGGATTAATCCCCCCCTTATTTTGGCTGGCCGGTGGAGTGCTTCAAGAGGGAAATGAAGTAAGCATTCATGTCCAATAGTTGATTTGACTCAATCCAATCATGAAATCCTCTTGCACACTTCACTAGCTAAATTTTGGCTATAATCCCTTAAGTTTGGCCAGCCAAGTGAGGGAAGGAGAGAGAAAAATGAAACCTAACCCTTGTACTTTTGTCAACTTTCTAAATTTTCTCTTTTAAACTGTTAAAATTATACTGACAGTTATTTTCTCCTGTATATGTGTACTGGATGCTAGTTCGGACTGTGCTTAGAGATTCTTGAAATTAAGATTCTCAAACTGTATATGTACTGAAAATTCTTCCATTTTAAAGTACGGTGAGAATTTATCGATCGAATTTGCTTGATCGAAAAAACGTGAACTTAACATGAAATTTGTCACAGAATTTAGGAATATAGATGTTAATTCCATAAATCCTTCAATCACAAAATATACATAATATTTTTTTTCCAGAAAAATCCTTGACTTAAATACAATAATTGCATTATTTAAATTCTGAGATTTTCTCGGTCATTACAGGTACAATCTGGTCTATCTCCTATATTAGCATGAGATCATGGCGACTTTTGTCACTTTCAAAACGCAAATAAACCTTCCATGGTCACCACACCAACATATTCAATGACATAGATCGAGTATGAATGAGTGACATGGAAATTACATGTAATATGATCTCCAACATGCCTATTTCTAACTAGTCTTGTTTTATTCTTTATGAGATCAATCTGTAATTTTCAAAACACAATGCAAAATTGCAAACATAAAATTAACACATTCATCTTCTTTATTCTGCAAAAAATAAACAACTAAATGTTTATATCATAGAACATCTAAAATTAAAATCAACTCCTAATAAACCATAGTATCCTCAAATAAAATAACACCCATATGAGCAGTGTGCTCGTGAAAGGCCTTGGGCGTTAAGCCCTTGGTTAGAGGATCCGCAAGCATGGAGTTTGTCCCTTTTGAACTGTTTCTTTAACAATCAGAAACTAGATATCAATATGCTTTGATTTCGTAGAGCTTCTGTTATTATTGGAATATAGCACTGCTGATTTATTGTCACATAATATCTTTAACGGTCTTTCAATACCATTAACCATACGCATCCCCGTGACAAAGTTTAGCAGCCATATCCCATGATTAGATGCCTTATAACAGGCTATGAATTTGCAGTCATGGTAGAAGAAGCTATGAGTGTCTGCTTGGCACTCTTCCAGGAAATAGCTCCTCCTGCCAACATGTAAACATAGCCTGACGTGGATTGCTTACTGTCTTGGCATGCAGCAAAATCAGAATCAGTATGCCCGATGATCTCTAAATTGTTTGATCTCCGATATGTGAGCATGTAATCATTTATTCTCTTTAAATATCGCATAACCCGTTTGGTTGCTTTCCAATGATCCACTCCTGGGTTACTTAAACATCTACCCAATACTCCCACTATAAATGCTATGTCGGGACGAGTACAAACTTGAGCATACATTAGACTTCCTATTGCCGATGCATAAGGAATCTTTTCCATTTGCTTTATCTCAAGTTCGTTCTTGGGGCACTGACTGAGACTAAACTTGTCTCCTCTAGCTATGGGCATATCTCCTGATGTACAATTCTTTATGCCAAATCTTTTAAGAACCATTTCAATATGGCCCTTTTGTGATAACTCAAGGATACTTCGAGAGCGATCTCATAGTATCTATATTCCTAATACAAAAGAGGCGTTCACAATTCTTAGTGAGAAATTTCTTGGTTTCGTGCAATAAGCCTATATCACTGTTGGAAAGTAATATGTCATCGACATATAAAATCAGGAAGATGAATTTCCTCCTACTGAACTTGTGATATACACAATCATCAACCGCATTCACCTCAAAATCATAAGAGGTGATTACTTGATGAAACTTGTGATACCATTGACGGGAAGCCTGTTTGAGACTATAGATGGACTTCTTTAACTTGCAGACCATAGACCTTAAATCTCTAAATACAAAGTTTTCTGGCTGGACCATATAAATCGTCTCATCAATGTCGCCATTGAGAAACGCAGTCTTAACATCCATCTGATGTATCTCTAAGTCTAAATGAGCCACAAGTGTCATAACTATCCTGAAAGAGTCTTTCAAAGAAACTGGAGAGAAAGTCACTTTATAGTTTATGCCTTCCTTCTTAGTGAATCCTTTGGCGACTAGACGAGCCTTATATCTTTCAGTGTTGCCTTTCGAATCCCTTTTGGTCTTAAATATCCATTTAAAACCAATGGGTTTCGTTCCTTTAGGTAACTCAACAAGATCCCAAACGTCATTGTCTTTCATGGATTTCATCTCATTCTTCATGGCATCAATCCACTTTTGAGCATTAGAACTCTATAAAGCTTGTTGGAAGTTGATAGGATCATCTTCCCCTAAGCCTACACCATCTTCATGTTCTTAGAGAAAGACGATATAATCATTTGGAATCACACTTCTCCTTTCTCTAGTGGATCTCCTTAATGTCACTTCTTAAGGTTTTTAAGTTTGCTCTATAGGTGTTGTAGGGAGAACCTCATTGTTGTCTTGTTCTGGAAGATTGTTAGGAACAAGAGCCTGATCATTGTTATTTTGTACTGGAGTTGCATCTTAGACAATGGCAGGGAAAACAGCCTGATCATTGCCAATAGCAATATTGGAAAGAGAAACAAAATCCTGTTCCTTAAAGACAACATTCCTTATTTTATCTCCCCCCCTCCCAAACTCAATATCCTCAAGGAATCTTGCATTTTCCGTCTCAAAGAAGGACCTAGTAGTGGGATCGTAAAACTTAAAGCCCCGAGAGTGTTCAGCGTATCTAACAACATAGCAGCTAACCGTTCTTGAGTCCAGTTTCTTTTCATTTAGCTTGTAAACCCTTGCTTCAGCTGGACAACCCCAAACATGTAAGTGCCTAATGCTAAGCCTTTTTCCTGTCCATAGTGCATAAGGAGTTTTGGTTACTGTTTTTCTTTGAACCCTGTTAAGGATATAAACTACAGTCTTTAGTGCTTCTCCCAAAAGCGATTCAGGTAAAAAAGAATGACAAATCATACTTCTCACCATGTCCTTAAGAGTTATGTTTCGTCTCTCAGCAACACCATTCATGCTAGGCTTACCTGGCATTGTGTATTGTGGGACGATTCCGTATTCTTTTAAGAAGATAGCGAAGGATCATGGATATTGTTCTCCTGATCTGTCATATCTACTGCAGTACTTACCACCACGATCAAATTTGACTGCCTTAATTTTCTTGCCTAGTTGAAGTTCAACTTCAGCTTAAAATTCCTTGAAAACGTCCACTGACTGTGACTTCTCATGTATTAAGTATAGGTAGCCGAATCTTGAATAATTGTCTATGAACGTACTAAAGTATTGTTGACCATTCTAAGAAGCTGTAGGGAATGGTCCACAAATATCAGTATGAATAAGTTTTAAGACATCTTTAGCTCTGTCGGCACCTAATTTCCTAATGTTTGTCTGTTTCCCCTTAATACATTCAACACAAACTTGAAAATTTGTCAAGTTTAGGGGGCCAAGAATTCCATTATTCACAAGCCTCTGAATTCTTTGTGTAGAGATATGACCTAAACGCTTGTGCCATATGGTGGCTGAATTCTCATTTAATTTTCACTTTGTACCTCGTGCACTAGTGTGAAAAATTTCATTATCAAAAGTAACAGTATCAAGCATATAAATATTATCAATTAAAGAACCAATACCAATAACATTTGAATTATGAAAAAGACTAACTCTATTATTTCTGAAAGAACAAGAATAACCGGATTTGTCCAAACTAGAAATAGAAACCAAATTCCGTCTAAATGACGGTGTAACAAACGTCTCATTCAAATCCAAATAAACACCAGTCTTTAATAATAATCTAAAGTTTCTGATAGCTTCTACTGGAACATTCTTGCCATCGCCCACAAAGATGAATCTTTCAGCATCATTCGGCGGTCGATTCCACAGACAACCTTGCATAGACATACTAATATGAGTAGTAGCACCAAAATCTACCCACCAAGTATCTTTAGGTACAAAAGCTAAATTAACTTCAGAACAAACCATAGCAAGAGTCTTACCCTTCTTTTCACGCCGAGCGGCATACTTGGAACACTCATTCTTCATGTGTCTTCCTTTCTTGCAGAAATAGCAGGTAAATTTCTCATCCTGCTTCTTGACTTTCTTTTGCTTAGGTGTTCCATTTTCAATATCCTTATCTCTCTTATTTCTCTTATTCTAAGAGGTTGATGCCAAATGAGCACTTTAAGTCTTATCTCGCTGGAATCTTTCATCTTCTTGCACACAATGTGAAATGAGCTCATTAAGAGTCCATTTGTCCTTTTAGGTGTTATAACTCACCTTAAATTGACCGTATTGTGCAGGAAGAGAAATGAGAACTAAGTGCACGAGCAAATCCTTAGATAGCACTAACTTTAGTGCCTTGAGTTTCCCAGCGAGATTAGACATCTCCATAATGTACTCCCTTATGTTCCCTTTTCCTTTATACCGCATGGAAATGAGTTTTGTCAAAACATTACTCGTTTCCACATTTTCATTTTTGGTAAAATATTGCTCAATTTCTTTGAGGAACTTCTTGGCATTAGTGCTCTCAATAATAGAGCCCCGAAATGCTTCCGGAATGGAGTATTTCATGATCATTAGACTCATGCGGTTAGACAGATCCCACTTCTCAATTTCATCCGTATTCAGATTTTCTGTAGTAGAAGTGGGTCACTCGATCCTTAGCGTATCGTCTAAATCCATACAGCCGAGAACGATTTCCATGTCCTTTTTCTAGATCTTAAAATTCGTCCCATTCAGCATTGAGATTATATTTATTTGTGCAGAAACATTAGCAGTAGTAGCAAAAACTGAATAGAGAACAAAATAAAACAACATACTCACAATCAACATTCATGTCATACTTAAGCATAATCAAGCAATAAAAATGTACATACGACATAAACAAACAACCTGAGGGATGGTGGGTCCATTTCAAGATACCTAGCACAACACTGATATTTATTCTTTGGACCAGAAATATCAGCTTGTAAGTGGTACTCTCCGCGCAGTAATCAAATATTGACAATAAATCCTGTCAAACAATAGCCTTCCTTTGGGCCGACTATTGTTCACATGGAAAACCTTATAATTGTCACATATTTATTACTCCAAGTATACCAATTATTTGGCCAAATAATAACCTTCATTTGGGTTTTCTCAGGGTTTTTCTCAGGGTTTTCTCAGGGTTTCCTCAGGGTTTTCTCGGGATTTTCTTAGGGTTTTCTCAGGGTTTTTCTCAGGTTTTTTCACGGTTTTCTCACGGTTTTCTCAGGGTTATCTCGGGGTCTGCTCAGGGTTTTCTCAAGGTCTTCTCAGGGTTTTCTCAGGGTTTTTCTCAGGGTTTTCTCAGGGTTTTCTCATGGTTTTCTCAGGATTTTCTCAGGGTTTTCTCAAGGTTTTCTCAGGGTTTTCTCGGGGTTTTCTCAGAGTTTTATCAGGGTTTTCTCAGGGTTTTTCTCAGGGTTTTTCTCAGGATTTTCTCAGGGTTTTCTCAGGGTTTTCTTAGTGTTTTCTCAGGGTTTTTCTTTAGGTTTTCTCAAGGTTTTCTCAAGGTTTTCTCAGAGTTTTCTCAGGGTTGAATTGTCTTCATTCAGGAAGCAGAAATCGAAAGCTGGCCTGAGACAACTATTACTTTTAGGGCCCGTTTAGTTCGTTGATTCAAGTTGATATGTGACTTTATGTGAGAGCTTTTTACTGTAGTAAAAAAGTTAATGTGATTGTTTTTGCGGGCAGCAGCACTTACCTTTTAATGAATGTTTCCATGTACTTTAGAATATTTTGTAATACCCAAAATATCCTTGTATAAAGAATTG
>NW_010356564.1:0-469 GCF_000414095.1 Morus notabilis | reverse complement strand
TGTGCTCTACAACTGCCACGGGAACGGGGACAACCTTTGGGGTCGTAACAGGGCCGGCCCATCAGACGTTATATCGAAGCACTCTTCGTGCCCTACCATTGTAGATTGCGAAGAGGGCTTCGATCTAACGGCTAATGGGGCCCGTTACGACACAAAAAATTATCACGGTTTCGTGGCGGTTGTAGGTCGTGAAGAGAGCTTTGATCTGACGGATTGTTGGCCTCATTATGACACCAAAAGTTTTCACCGTTCCCGTGCCATTCATAGATCGCGATGAGAGAGTCGATCTAACGGCTCATGGGCCCCGTTACGACACCAAAAGTTTCGCCGTTCCCGTGGCAGTTGTAGATCACGAAGAGAGCTTTGATCAAATGACTGATGGGCCCCATCTCAATACCAAAACTTGTCGCCGTTCCAGTGACGGTTGTAGGTTGTGAAGAGAGCTTCAATCTAACGCCCGATGGGCCCC
>NW_010356563.1:0-3528 GCF_000414095.1 Morus notabilis | reverse complement strand
CTTTCTTGACAAATCATCGAAGTTTACTCGTGCAAGAGCCTTTGTGAGTATATCAGCCGTTTGACAATTCGTTGGAATGCAACTCACCATGAATATTCTTGCATCAATTTTTTCTTTAATGAAATGTCGATCAATCTCAACATGTTTTGTCATGTCGTGATGAACTGGGTTCTTAGCAATACTGATTGCAGCTTGATTGTCGCAGAATAATTCCATAGATTGATCTAAAGTCACTTTTAATTCAGACAGTAGTCTCTGTAACCAAATACCTTCACAAATGCCTTGTGCCATGGCACGGAATTCTGCTTCTGCACTGCTGCGGGCTACAACTGATTGTTTCTTGCTCCTCCAAGTTACCAAGTTGCCCCACACATAGGAGAATAGCCTGATGTTGATCTGCGATCAGTCATTGAACTAGCCCAGTCTGCATCTGAAAACACTTCGATATTTCTTTTAGAAGTTCTAGAGAAAAATAGGCCTTTACCCGGTGTCATCTTGAGGTATCTCAAAACTCTGTATACTGCAGTCATATGTCACTCAGTTGGGCAATTCATGAACTGGCTAACAACACTGACGGAAAAATCAATGTCAGGTCTTGTGTGAGATAGATAAATGAGTTTCCCCACAAGGCGTTGGTAACGTCCTTTGTCGACAGGAGCACTCTCATCATTGGCTTCCAGCTTAACTGTTGGGTCCATAGGAGTCTCAGCAGGCTTGCAACCAAGCATTCCTGTTTCTCTTAACAAATCCAAGATATACTTACGTTGGGAGATGGAGATACCTTTTCTTGACCGACCAATTTCCATCCCAAGGAAGTACTTTAGATTCCCTAGGTCCTTGATCTCAAACTCCTTGGCCAAGAACTGTTTAAGCAGCCTAATTTCCTCCTCATGATCACCTGTCAGGATAATATCGTCCACGTATACAATAATGATAGCCTTCTTCCCGTTTGGGAATTGCTTCACAAATATAGTGTGATCCGATTGACACTGAGAATATTCGTACCTTTTAACCGCTTTTGTGAATCGTTCAAACCAAGCCCGGGGAGATTGCTTGAGTCCATACAAGGATTTTTGAAGTCTGCAAACCTTGTTGGAGTTGGATGTCGACTCAAGACCGGCAGGATTATCCATGTAGACTTCTTCCTCTAGATCTCCATTGAGGAAGGCATTTTTCACATCTAGTTGGTGGAGTGGCTAGTCGAGGTTAGCTGCCAAGGATAAAAGAACACGAACTGTGTTGAGTTTGGCCACCGGTGCAAAAGTTTCTTGATAGTCGAGGCCATAAGATTGGGTGAATCCTTTGGCTACTAGTCGAGCCTTATACCTATCAATACTCCCATCTGCCTTATATTTAACTGAAAAAATCCATTTACATCCCACAGATTTCTTATCCCTTGGCAGTTTAGTAATCTCCCACGTACCATTCTTTTTTAGTGCCTGAATTTCCTCTTTAACAGCACTTTCCACTTAGGACACTCGAAAGCTTCCTGAATATTCTGAGGACCCTGTATCTCTGTAATGCTAGTAGTGAAAGCACGAAAAGAAGGTGATAATTTCCCATAAGAAATAAAATTCCTAATGGGATGTTGAGTACATGATCTAACTCCTTTCTTCCAAGCTATGGGCATATTCAGAATATCATTTTCCAACTCAGTATCATCAGTGTTAGAGATAATATTACCTGGAATATTGCTAGGATTAGGACCCGGTTTAGCTTCATGGATTCACTGAGGTAGTGCTTCTTCCTTCGTTTCCTCTTGGATGGGCTCCTTATCCTGCAAATCAACAATGAACTCGGTGCTTTCGGTAGGTAGGGGTTGACTAGAAGACTCTGGAGGAATGTGATTTTCTGACTCTGGGAGAATGTGATTTTCTGTGGTGACAGATGACTCGATGAATGACTCAAAGTCCCAAGACTGATATTCCTGAGTAGAATTCTCCCCTTGAATATTAGTCTTGGGGTAGCATGGTTGGTTTTCGAAGAAGGTAACGTCCATCGAATTGTAGGTTTTCCTTGTGGCCGGAAAGTAACACTTATACCCTTTTTGGTGTAAAGAGTTCCCAAGAAAAATGCACTTGAGGGACCTAGGATCAAGTTTACTCCTTTGATTTTGATGGACATGAACGAAGACAGAGCACCCGAAAATTTTGGGTGGGATGGTGGAAATGAGACGTGTTGTTAGAAAGGATTTTATGAGGGTTTGACAAGGTGTATTGAATTTTAGAACCCTAAACGACATTCTATTGATGAGTCTAGTGTGAGTCTACGATCCAAGGTTTTTTCCTTTTCTTTCCCACAGTAAAAGCGTTCAAAATATTACCTTTGTGAGCTAGGTTTCCTGAACCAATGATATGATTGTACGATGAGCCGGTTTGAGGTTGGGCTGATAGAAGAGGAGACAACAATTTTTGAAGCATATCCGTTTGCTCCTTGTTAAAGGGGCTTGTTGTAGGTGATGATTGCTCTCAGTAGTGACGTGATTTCTTTGGCCTTCTTTTTCCATCTGACGAGCCGGCTTCTAATCAGCTGGCTTTCCATGAATCTTCTAGCAGGTTTCTCTCAAGTGGCCTGGTTTCCTGCAATGATCACACCAAGGCCTACATCCATTCTTCTGACGGTTGTCAAAATGAGCAAATTGGGTTTTGAGTGCCGAGCTTTCTGCCATGTTTAGTTGTTGATGAGATCCCATCATGAGCTTCTTTCGGGTTTCTTCTTGGCGGACTTCAAAAAATGCCTCTCTTAGGCTAGGTAGAGGTTTTACTCCCATGATTCTTCCTATGATTTCATCCAGGTTTTTGTTCAAGCCTAACAAAAATTTATTCACACGTTTTCCTTCGACAATCTTTGTGTGTAACAAGCCATCAGTAGCACAATACCAGTTATGAACTTCAAAAGTATCAAGCTAGCGCCATAGATGAGTAAGGGTATTGAAGTATTCAGTTACCGTTTGGTCGCCTTGACGCAAGTCGTGGAGGGTGCCTTTGATCTGTACGATTTCTGATGTGTTTTCCTTGTCGGAGAATGTTTCTTTTGCCATGTCCCAGATTTCCTTGGCTGTATCGAATGACAGAAAATTTTCACCAATGTCAGTAGTCATCGAATTGATAAGTCATGACATTACCATATTGTTTTCTGCCATCCATTTCTTGTAGGTTGGCACAGTGGTTTCTGGTGAGGTTGAAGCCCTGGTGATGTAGTCGTCTTTCTCCTTCCCCCGAATGAACATCTGTATAGATTTGGACCATTGCAAATAATTTTGTCCATTCAATTTATGAGTAGTAATTGGAAAGTGAGAAGTTTCTATCTGATGATGAGAGGCAGAAGAAGAAGAGATGATTATGTCAGAGGTGGATGAAGAGGACGAGTTGGTATTCAATCCATAAGAGGAGCCGTATTTAGTCATGACTCTAAAAAAGAAATGATGAAGATGTAGAGACAAGATTAAACCTGCTCTGATACCATGAAGACAATAAAACAATTGGAAGAACACATACTCAATTCGTTCTGTGATTCATCATTTCAGAA
>NW_010356562.1:0-792 GCF_000414095.1 Morus notabilis | reverse complement strand
ATTCTATTCAAAATTTCCGAATCAGGCTAGGTAGGCCAGCCAAACTTAAGGTACGATTAGAATGAGACGCTTAATTAATAGATTTAGAATTTTAATTTAAAATTTTAATTTTAAAAATTTAAAAATATTATAAAAAATTAAAAATTATAATAAATAAATTCTTAAAATAAACATCTCAGAAGTATTCATGTAGGATTAAACTCACATGTGTCCTTATACCTTAAACATATCTTTTTTCTTGTCCATGCGATAAAATTATGCCAACATCAATTAAAATAACTATCATAACCTTTTAACATACGTGATATGAAATTTTAACTGATATGACATGATATTATTAAATGGACATAAATAGAAATATGAATAAGTGAACACAAGAGTTTACTATATTCACACACTGGCAATCCTATCTGGTACCGATCCTTATGTTATCCAATCCATCCAATTCAATTTGATGCCAATCCTTATGTTCTCCAATCCATCTATTTCAATTGGAAACTATAGTTTCTAAAGACAACATTATTCTCTATAAAGACAGGACCTATGAGAATCCGCTCCCAACGAGATAAAAATGAGAATGATATTTGAGCGTCTCCATTAATTGCTCTTGAACAGCACACATAAGAGGGCCTTTGGCCAACAACACACCGGTGCAGGGTCACGTCTCTTTTTTTCCCAAATAGCTAGAGGCCGGACCATCGGACTAGAGCATCTGACTAGATCATGCAGAGGAAGAGAGTTCGATCACAGTGCGCAGCTGCATGTGGTGTTGTGTCTGATTTAAACATCAAC
>NW_010356561.1:0-1294 GCF_000414095.1 Morus notabilis | reverse complement strand
ACCTTGTTATGCCTCGCTCTGGATCCGGAGGAACATAGAATGAACAGGGCGAGGCTATGATGGTTAGATTGATCGAATCATACGCTGCACCGCTCCAAAGAAGCTTGCGAGTCGGACGGCCAGAACCCCAAAAATCAAATCCTTTTGACGACCTCATACTAAGGGATGAACGACATGATCAATGTCGAACTGATAAAAGCGTAGACGTGTGTCCGGCGAAAGCTGAGCCTTGGTCGGAGGCCGGTTTTATAGCTAAAACGGCTGGGATAGGCTTACAGTATTTGTGCATCTGAAGATAAACAGGCAAAAAACGGTTAGCGAAGCAAGGTGTCACGTTGACAATTAGCTTGCAGCACACGATGTCGTGGAGAGCGTGAACAATGGATCTGTTCGAAGACGATGCGCCGATAGACCCCCCTGCCGCCCCCTTTAGTTCGCCTGTTTCGCCGCTCGAAGCACCGCCTCAACTGCCGGCGGAAGTGCGTCTGCTGGCAGCGGCATCTCGACTCCTTGATTTCCACCAGGCCCGGAGCAACAAAGGGAACGTCTTTGTTCCGGAGGTACCGGACAGCGCCGCTTCCAACCTCCAGCTCGCCATCTCGTTGATCACAGCGCTGGGGCAATGGGAGCTTGAGCAAGGACAGGTACGAGTCTCGGTCAAATTCCTGCGGCAGTTGGTAAGCCCATACGTATCTGCAGTCGACGAAGCAAACGTTGAGCACTGCATCCTGTCGTTGTCGCGAGCCCGCGAAATTCGCTTTGGCGTGAGAACAGCGGACGGCATCGGCGTTGCGAGCACAAGCGATACCACCCCCCTGCTTACCTATGACAGCAGCCTGCGACAAGTAGGGCTGACCGACAATGCTCGCCTGTTCATTCGCGTCACCGAACTTAAGGAAAGCTGGCTTTACAGCGATGTTGATGCGCAACGATTATTGTCGGCCTTGGAGCGACGGCAGTTCGCAGACATCCCACGATTCTGTCGAGAGATGCTCCGCGATTTGGCAGGTAAAGCACGTCAGATCGCCGATGTATCCGAGCGCTCATCCTATACGGATCTACGAGAAGGTCTGATTCGTGAAGGTACTACCATCAGCAGTGCCCTTCGAAATGCTGCAGAACTCGTGCAAAAGGCTATGCAGTACTTGTTCTCCCCACCTGTAGCAAACGCTTTTGACGTGTGGAAAACCACGCTGAATCTCTCTTACGAGTTAGGCAATCTGCAGGCTGAAATGGAGGACGTACTCAAGGCCACGGAAAGTCTATCCAGACGCTTCGTCCGCTTTCTCACAGA
>NW_010356560.1:0-917 GCF_000414095.1 Morus notabilis | reverse complement strand
AGGGAAAGCCGTTATGGGCGTGGATGCAGCCGGTGCGGGCCCAGATGCGGCCGGACCAGTGCTGGGCCGGGGCCGGGAAGGAGCGGTGCGTGAGGGAGCGAAGGACGAAGCCGCCGCGCTCCAGGACGGGGTGGCCGGCGTTTGGCTGGATGGCGGGCCAGACGGTGTACGGGCAGTTGTTGACGAGGGTCAAAAACATGCCTTGGTTGGTGAGTGGTGTGGAGTGGGAGAGAGTGAAGAGAAGCAAAATGGTGGCGAGGATGAGCGAGAAAGAAGAGGTGGCCATTGTTTTGTGAGTGAAGCGATTTTGGGGAAGGGGAAGTGATGCCTGATGGGATAAGCTAAGCTAGGTGTTTTATATAGACGCTGGAGTACTGGCTGTGGGTCAAATATTCAATAATATGCATGTGTGCCGTGTGCGTTAATAAGTAGATAGGAAAAAATAAAAGTCTGTCTGAAGTGTGAACTGAACTTTTTCTCAGTTAAAAGAACGAAATTTTCTCACGGGGCTTTTTGATTGACATCACTAATTTTTAATGGTTAAATTTAATTAAAATTAGCATCATATTTTAAAAAATAAATTTTTATATATTTAGTTTACAGATTTAAAAAATTATTCGTAATTTGTGTGTATTTTTTTGAAAAAAATATTATAATAAACTCTAAATTATAATTCAAATAATACACAAATTCTCGTATCAAATTCCTTTTAAACTTTTAATTTATGTGTATTTTTTATGAGAGAAAATACTGTAGTGAACAATGAATTATTATTCGAATTAAAAAATGAATCCCCCAGCTAAATGGACAGTAAATTGCCCTTCTGTTGTGGGTACTGGGTACTTTTTTGGCATATAGTTTTCAGCTTCGTTCATTTTATCAATTTAAATTTTATTACAGTAAAAAATTTTAAAAAA
>NW_010356559.1:0-958 GCF_000414095.1 Morus notabilis | reverse complement strand
ATGAAAAATAAAGAAAATCATAAAAAATAGAATATTCATCAAAAAATGTTGCTGCTTATTGCATTAATTCCTAAATATCATAAATTAATTTTCAAATGCAAAATGTAAATAAAAATGTAAATTTCTGACCAATCCCGGCCCCTGAGTTGGCCTGTGGGCGCCCCACTACTAGGGCCGGGGGCTTTTTGACAATGTTTTACTTTTTTTGGCCATTATTTGAGGCCATTTTTTTAGCATGCCTAGAAAAATGCAAGTATCATGTCTGCAAAATTTCATTATTTTTTGACGTCGTTTTTATTTTATGATATTTTTGAAAGACAAAAAATAAAGAAAATCACAAAAAATAGAATATTTATCAAAAAAGGGTGCCGCTTGTTGTATTAATTCTTAAAAATCAAATAGAAATTTTTGAATTCATACCTTAAATAAAAATATAAATTTTTTACCCATCCCGGCCCTTGAGCTGGCCCTTGGGCGCCCCACTACACGGGCTGGGGCTTTTTGACAAAGTTTGAGTTTTTTTTGTCACTTTTTGATGCCATTTTTTTCTGGCTTCCTAAGAAAAATGTAGGGATCGTGTCTGCATGATTTCATTATTTTTTGACGTCGTTCTTATTTTCTTATATTTTTTAAAGACGAAAAATAAAGAAAATCATAAAAAATAGAATATTAATAAAAAAATGGTGCCACTTATTGCATTAATTCCTAAATATCACATATTAATTTTAAAATACAAAACATAAATAATAATGTAAATTTTTTACGAATCCCGGCCCTTAAGTTGGCCCCTGGGCGTCCCACGTCGCGGGTCGGGGGCTTTTTGACAGCGTATTATATTTTTTTGTCATTTTTTAAGTCCATTTTTTTCTAACATGTCTAGAAAAATGTGAGGATCGTGTCTGCAAAATTTCACTATTTTTTGACGTCGTTTTTATTTTATTATATTTTTTAAATACGA
>NW_010356558.1:0-1231 GCF_000414095.1 Morus notabilis | reverse complement strand
TCATAACTCAAGTTATATTGTTGCAGTATTTTATCTCATAAAAATTTAAATTTAACTTTTTTTGCTATAGTGTTTTTCTCTTACATACAAAATTCAAATCATGACTTGAGTTGTACAAATAAACGTACCATCACTTTTGATAATCTTGTATTTCCCATTTTTACAATTTTGTTTTTAGGAATATTGGAAAGCAATTAATGAGGACATCAACTAAATGCTTTAACAAGTACCAAGAGTGTTAAAAGAGCACAATTATTTTTTACATAAAAGATGATCAATATTCATATTTGATACGTAAGAATAGAAAAACAAATACTTCGATGCTCAATTATAAGTTAGAATGAAGTATACTTCTTAATAAGGAAAACTTAAAAGCGCAAGAATTTGGACCCTTATGCTTATGAATTAGCACAATGGAAGAATAAGAATGAGAAAAATCACAAGCATTAAAGACCTTCTTCTCCACGTTGTACAACTTGGTAGCCAGGAATCTCAAACGGGATTCACAACTTCTGCATTAATAAAAAAAAAAAAAAAAAAAAAAAAGTAAACAGAGTTTTTTTTTCTTTTTATTTATTTAATTTAATTTAATTTAATTTATTATTATTATTATTTTTTTTTTGTGAAAAAGAAAGCTTAATCATATAACGATGTGTACTTAAAAATTACAACGGTCATGGTAGTGCAAAAATACACTTGTGGTTTCTCCAGAGCCAACAAAAGTTAGTTTTTGCCTCCAGCCTCAGCTGCATCCTGTTTTTAACAAAGGTTAAGGTCTTGTTTGGCTCAACGATTTAAATTGTTGATTTAGTTTAAGTTATAGTGAATTGAATTGTAATTTGAACCGATATTTAGATATGCAAATAAATTATAATTTGAATTGGGAATAAAATCAAAACTGTATTTAGATAAAGTGTTGAAAACTATAATTAGAGTTTTGTAACAAATCTTATAAAATTTCATTGTAAATGACATAAAAAAATATGCAATATGGATGAGGATTTGTTCATTTATTCATTATGAACACATTTTAAAAAAACATCTCAATCGGAATTAAAACGATGAAATTACATTGTTAAGATTGAAATTAAAGAGAGAAAAAAGTAAAATCAGAATTATTTGCACTATAGAAAATAAGAATTGTTAGAATTTAGGGAGATGGTGAATTTTAAAATCGATGGCTTGAATTATTGTTAATGATTTGAATTGTCCTTAAATTATTCTCTACCAA
>NW_010356557.1:0-802 GCF_000414095.1 Morus notabilis | reverse complement strand
AATAATGCTCAGAAAGTGATGTCTAACAAATCTAACACACCGGCAATGATAAATAATTAAATAAGAAAACATCATATTATTGACTAATTATTGCTTGGTCGTAAGTTTTTTATTTGGTATCTATGGAAAAAGAGGAATACTGTTTTTGACGCAAAATTGGATAGGAAGTAATGCGACGGACAATAATTATTAAGGGATATCTATTAAATATTACAAATAATTTAAATCATAGTTTTCTTTATTTATTAACGTTGAGCACTAGAGTCGAAAACTAAATTTATATGAAAAAAAATATTAATAGTATAAAAAGTTAAATTTAAATTTTTTAGAAAAAAACACTATAGTAAAAACTTAAGTTGAGATTCGGATTTTGTTATTTTTAAAAGCTGTTTCTCTTGTAGTCCTTGTAAAAAAGGGACTACTGGTGTTTCCTATTTTTCAGCCGTTAGATCTGTATAAAAACATGTCTATTCTGCATATTTTTTCAATCTAATGTGATTTTCATTCTAATGTTATTTTAGTTGCTTTTCCTAACTCTTGCTTTCCACTTTTGGAAGTTTTTTCAATAGTCCCTCCTACTAGTTGAAAAGTAGAGAACACCAGCAGTCCTAGTTTTGCAAGAACTACCAGACAAACTTCATTTTTTTAACACTTAAAAATCAGGAATTCCTACCGATACTTATGATCAAAAAATACTATTTTAACAAGGGAGTTTTTTTTAGTAGGATTGGAAAAAAATTAGCTACCGGTTGTTCTTTACTCTTCAGTCATCAAATCTGTATCAGAAGTTGCCTATTCTGTA
>NW_010356556.1:0-1605 GCF_000414095.1 Morus notabilis | reverse complement strand
AAAAAGCGGACTAATATGTTAATAGAATAAAATAAAATAAAATCTAGGGACTAAAATGATAATAAGATTAAATATGGGTGGGAGTAAAAACAAAATTAGAGGTTAAAGGAGTAAATAAGAAAACAAAGGTACCCAGAAGCAAAAAGAAAAGAAAATAGGGCCCAAAGAAAGAAAAGTGTTGACGGTGAAATTTCGTCAACAAGATTGGGTATATTATCGGGAAAATACAACTGGTTGTGTGTAAGTCTTTGAATTGTTTTTTGAATAGGTGTGCAAGTGCAAATAATCTAGAAGAGCACCAGAAGTTATAGTGGCTCACTCTATAATGAGAGAGCTACGTCCACTTTGGAGAAAATTCTACTATTTTCTTTCTTCTTAGATTACAGGGGCTATTTCCTTTCTAATTTCTCATCCCCCTATCCCTCTGGGGCCTTGCCTCTTTTATATCTCACAGATTACATATTAGGCGGACCGTGACAGGGGGTTATCTAGCAGTTTCTCTCGAGTTGCCTATTATCCTACCCGCCTAGACTATAGCCTTTCAGTACCTTTCGGACTATTCATTCGCCTACTTTGTCCACTATTGCGGCTCTATGGATCTTTCGTGATTTTCATTGGTCCATTTTAGGTGATTTATAGGTAGGTAATCATTTTCTTTGCTACTGACTTTCTCCAAACCCAGAAGTAACCTAGGGATTTCCACTTTGTCACCTCAGAGGGTACTCTTGGGATCTGGGTTAAAAGCTGAGCGTCCTGCCCTCTACGTCTCTATTGTATTTCAACAAGTCAAAGCGGAGGCTTTCATCCCGGTCGATCCCTCTATGGCACCGTTGGTCTGCTAGGGATTCCAATTCATACACGCCTCGACTGCATGTAGGGTCAACGGCCGTAAGCCTACTGTTGTTGAGTGTTCCTCAAAGAGTTATCTTAAAGTACCTCATACGATCGATCCTTTCACCATTGGAATGATAATTTTGAATGCTGATTGCTAGCTGACGTGGCAGGTGATGGCCACGTGGAGCTCGGTCGTTGTCTGACATGGCAAGGTATATTTTCTCTCAGAGCAACTGCCCCCCAGGTCGAGGCTTTCTTTTGTACTACCTCGAGCTTTAATTACGATGGGACTTTCTCTGGCCTTTTCCCTTGCTTCGGGTGTAAGAACCTAACTCTGAATGTCCCCTGTAATGATGCTTCTGACACTTTGGAGCTCTTCGAGAAGTGTAAACGTCACGTCGGTTCGATCGCAATGCTGACGTGGTCTCGCATTTAAACGGACAAATCTAAGTCGTTGGATTGTGCCCTTTCTATTTCCTACTCTATCAACCGCCGTTGGATCGAGTCCCTTCGCCTTTGCCGTTGGATGCATAGTTATCTCATTGAACAGTTGTGACTCGAGGGTTTTCCACTGCTATAATCACTCGAGTTCTCATTAATCACTTGAAACACCTTGGAAATAAGCCAACACTTTGCCAAAATTTCTCCAAGACCCTTCTCCATATTCCCCACCTGCAAACTCATGATTTTTTGGTGAAGTCCACTCCAAGTCCCTGTATTTCTTCGACTCCCAGTTTTCTAGTAAGCACCCCTCCTTCATTTTTCCTTTTT
>NW_010356555.1:408-782 GCF_000414095.1 Morus notabilis | reverse complement strand
TATCCGAACGGAAATTTAAATTTTCTTCTCTGTTCAGATTTACATTTTATCTAAACATCAGTTCAGATTTCAATTTAAACAGTCAAACAAAAAAAATTCAAATCAACACAATTCGAATAAACAAATTAAATGAGATCTTAAAGTCCTTTTGTCAATCATTTCTGAGTCTTTTTTTTTCTCTCTTCTACTAAACAAGCAAAATTCTTCTACTAATTTCATGATTCTCATCCATATCTCTCATTCCACTCTCCATCCTACCAAACAAGCTCTTAATAAAGACGTTCAAATACCAATAGGCCGATGAAAACCTTCACCGCATCATAAAATGTTGTTTTCATTTTAGTTGATGACCAAATAATACCGTTAAACTAATT
>NW_010356555.1:0-299 GCF_000414095.1 Morus notabilis | reverse complement strand
GAGTAATGTCTCGTAAATCATCCAAGCATGAA
The DNA here is from genome assembly GCF_000414095.1 of Morus notabilis. Lineage (NCBI taxonomy): Eukaryota > Viridiplantae > Streptophyta > Magnoliopsida > Rosales > Moraceae > Morus > Morus notabilis. The sequence goes on along the minus strand of NW_010356555.1, from coordinate 267 downwards.
GCATAATAAATCCAGAAGCTTCTCGATCACCAAATTTATGAATTAAATTGATTTTCTTTTATTCATAAACTACACAAAATTAGCTAACACCATCATTTTTCCATGAACTCTCGTTCCTTTTCAGGAGACATCACTTATAACTCAACTAATAAGGGCATTCTTTTAATGTATTGTTGAGTGCATTCTTTTGATGTACAAGCAAAAAAAGTGCATTCTTCTAATCATATTGTCCTTACTGAATAGGTATGAAATCAAAACTTTTCTTTT
>NW_010356554.1:0-849 GCF_000414095.1 Morus notabilis | reverse complement strand
TTTTATACCTTTAAATTTTTTGCTTGTTGGAGAAAATTATAGTTTAGTAACTCTGCTCACTTTAATGAGTTATCCCCATTTTCATCCCATTTTCTGCCCACTTATAGAAAGAAAAAAAAATGGTGGGGCTCACATGTATTATTTTTCACTCAATTTTCTCTTCTTTTCTCTTTTCTCTCCTACCAAACAACCTACATTTTCATTTTCCCTCCCAAAATCTCTCCACCTTCTTCATTCCTTCTACTTTTCTCTCCTACTAAACATACTCTAAAGAGTGGACACTTCACTTTTTTAAAAGAAACTAGGCCCGTTTTGTTCGCTAATTCGAGTTTTTAATTCGAGTTGATATGTGATATTGTGTGAGAGTTTTTTACTGTAGTAAAAAAGTTAGATGTGACTGTTTCTGAGAGTTTTTTACTATAACAAAATTTGAATTCTAAACTCGAATCAGCGAAAAAAACGGGGCCAATTTTCACATCAAAATGTGTATTTGAAATTCAACTCTTCAAAAGTATCATATACAGTCTCGTGTTAGGTTTATAATCAAATGTTTGAGAATTTCTCTTGAAAGATTAATGTTAAGATTTTTGTGTGTCAGCAGCCTAATACTTTATTTTGAATTACGTCCCATATATCCTTACCACGAGCACACTTTGATATTTTTATAGAAAATCTAAGCGTTTTAGAGAGAAGAGATATAAAGATTTTAGTCTTTTGTAAAGCATTACAGAAATCAAGAAGGAGAATAAAGTGGGAGTATTTTCTAACTTAATTAGACTTTCTATTGACAAAGAGCATCGGACGCATTATCTAATTTAGTGTTGATATTTTCTTTTAATAAAATACTTG
>NW_010356553.1:407-993 GCF_000414095.1 Morus notabilis | reverse complement strand
TCTCTTTAAATATGAGAAAGATAGAAAATTGTAGAGATAATTTTTAACAATTTTTGAGCCCTAGTATTTGAGTGTGGCCGAAATTCTCACAGAGGAAAACGAGAGCAAAATATTTTTCTCCAAAAATTCCACATCGTGCATGCGTTGGTGTTTGTGGAAATTCAAGTGTTTAAGAAACTTGTTTTGTCTCACGTGTGCCCACACACACGTCTACGTGGAATCAAGGAATTGACGTGGAAGACTTTGGTATTCTAAACACAAAGCTTGGAGTAAGGACTGTTCGTGGTCAAAGAAATTCAAGTTATCATCTGAGTCGGCTTCCAGGTATTTTTTCGGTTGATCCTTGAATCATGTAAATTAATGTGATTAATTTATTCGTGCATAAATTAATATAATCTATAGAGTATGTCAAAAGTTTTATGAAAACTTTTGTTATACACGATCCGCTGTTTTCCTACCACACTTCCGCACCCGAATTCGATTCGGGAACCAGCAATTGGTATCAGAGCGGTCTATAGACGATATTAATTTATGCTTCGATTATTTGATAATCATAATTGATATTAAATATGTGATATTTAATAAT
>NW_010356553.1:0-327 GCF_000414095.1 Morus notabilis | reverse complement strand
TTAATTATATGGTTCCATGGATCGGTTATATTCATTCAAAATTATTTGTAATTTAATTCGGGATTAGAATTATTGTAATTCTAGGATTTGGGTAGAATTAGGGTTTTTTGATTTTGAATCAAAAGGGAGGCCTTGAAGATCAAGTTTGAAGCCTTCAAAGAAGCCTAGAAAACTGCCCAGAAAATTTCCAGAAATCAGCCAGAACAAGCGCCCCAGCGCGCCCCAGCGCGCCCCAGCGCGCCCCAGCGCGCCCCTGTGCGCTCCAGCGCGCCCTAGCGCGCTCCAGCGCGTCCCAACGCGCCCCAGTGCGCCCCTGCGCGTCCCAGC
>NW_010356552.1:0-647 GCF_000414095.1 Morus notabilis | reverse complement strand
CCAGAGAAGAAGGAAGAAAAAAAAAAGAAAAAGAAGGAGAGTGGGGGGGGCTGGGCTGCATGGGAAGGGAAAGGGGGAAAAGAAAAAAAGAAATGAAAAAAAGAAAACGGAAAAAGAAAAGAAAAGGAAAAGAAAAATGAAAAATGAAAAAAAGAGAAAATGCATTAAAATTTAAGTGTATTTTCAAAAACTTTTGGGGTGAAATTATATATATTGAAAATAATTTAAAGTCCATTGATTAATTGTGAAAACTAAATTAGGCACACTAATAATTCACAGTTTAGCATAATTAAACATGTTTAATTCTGGAGGGTGTTACATTCTACCTCCTTAAGAAATTTTGTCCCTAAAATTAAAATTTACCGATATGAACAGATACGGATATCGTCCTTGCATCGTCATTTTCAATTCCCACGTTGCTTCCTCAACGCCATGGTGTTGCCACAACACCTTCACTAACGGTATCTCACGTTGACGTAGGCTTTTCATCTTCCGGTCAAGAATCTGTACGGGTGCTTCCTCGTAAGTCGTGTCATATTAGATCGGCACGTCATGCCATTGCACAATGGCTTCTAGATCGGGTTGACACTTCCAAAGTATAGAAACATGGAACACATTGTGCACGTGAGACAATTCTGGAGGAAGAT
>NW_010356551.1:0-763 GCF_000414095.1 Morus notabilis | reverse complement strand
TTTTTTTTTTTTTTTTTTTTTTTTTTTTTTTTTTTTTTTTTTGTTGCTGAAATCAAATCATATCATAATTGTTAGATTAAGAAAATATAATAATTTAACAGACTTTCACGTGGTAGGAAAAAAGAAAAAAAAACAAGAAAAAGCATCACCAATTTATAATGGTCAAATCCCAGAAGTGGACTCGTATTGGTCTAATTTAGTACGAATAATAGTGTTCAATACCATATACGTCAAAATTGCACTATTTCGTTTGGGATTGAAAGTTTTCATAACATCAGATACTTATCTTTTGTTTGATAAGATGGAAAAGTGGGTGAAAAAATTAGATGACGTGATTTTTTTGTTTATAGCAAACGAGCTATGAGCAACAACAACGTCAATTTTTTTTAAGAGGAAAGATTTAGTTTTAATTTTTAACAAAATTAATGGTTTAATTAAAAGTTTCATCTTTTTCTAATAAAAAAAAAGGTTCATGTCTTTTTCTATTAAAAAGATTGTCGCCTCTTTGTTTTGCGTTTTGTTAATCTATATATATACTTTTGTTCCACCTTCGTATATATAAATTTAGGTAGTAGTATATCCCAATTTTTGTTTATTTTGGGTTTTAAAATTTTACATAATAACAAAAAAATTAAAATTAAAATAATGAGGTATGTGAAAAGGAATGGTGCAAATTAAAATTCACCGATTCGAGTTTAAAATTCAAGTTTTTTTCAGTAAAAAGCTCTCAGAAATAATCACATCTAACTTTTTTACTACAGTA
>NW_010356550.1:0-317 GCF_000414095.1 Morus notabilis | reverse complement strand
CAATCCTTAAGCACTACCCTTAAGTCACTGAGCTTAGCCTTTATACTCCAGCAACAGTTTGCGTGGACAGTGGTCACTTCCCTAAAGTCCTTACTGTCCTGGCAAAACCCACTAAAGAATTTGGTGTCAAAGAACCTCACCTTAAGGCCCAACAGTCCAATTAGACCATCTTGCAGTAGGCCCAATAAGACATCCTGCTCTTTTAGGCCTGTGGAATTGTCTTTCATAGAGTACCATTTATCAAACAATGCAATGGTTTTGTTGTTTCATCTGATAAAATAGAACCCTGTGTTGATCATATGCTTTGAATTCCATGG
>NW_010356549.1:0-910 GCF_000414095.1 Morus notabilis | reverse complement strand
TTTGTGAGAAAAAATACTGTAGAGAACCATAAATCATGATTCAGAATCAGAGACGAATATAAAAAATAAACGCCCCTTTAAACTATGTGTGGTTTGAACTTGAGGTTCAAATGAGCCAAAACCATGGAGAGGAGTGGTTTTATTTTTTAGGATTCGGAATAATGAAAACATTATATTAAAATTCAAACCTTAAATCTTTTCTTTTTAAACAAAACACTAATTTTGTTGGACTGAGTTCAAACTACTTTTTATTTTACTAATTTCAACTTAAATGACAGTTTAAACTTCGGTGTAAGATTGAGGAACTAATAGTGAATACAATTGTTAGTGTTAGTACCGCGTAAGTTTGAGAATTATGGTTTATTCTGTCATTTATCAGGGATCTTCGGGCCAGGGATTTTAATAAGATTTCCTGTGTTTATTTGCTTCATACTTGATTAAACATTTTGTTGTTTTTCTGTTTGTGTACCCCTGCAATTAATGCAAAAAATACGATGGTCGGCCTCTGTTTTTCCAAATGGCGTTGCCGTAGAATATGAACGAAATTAAATGCACTGCTAACCAATTTCCCTGACCATTACTGGTTTCTCCGCTCTTATTTATTTTTCTGTCTCCTTTCTTGTTTGGTTGATAGATATCAGTTTTTTATCTTTTTTTTTTTGACAAATTTATTATCTTCCAAAACATACGCCTCGTTCACTTCGCAGATTCGAATTTTTGATTCGAGTTGAGATGTGACATTTTCTGAGAGCTTTTTACTGTAGCAGAAAATTTTAATGTGACATTTTCTGAGAATTTTATACTGTAAAAATCTAAAACTAAAAACTCAAATCGGTGAAGTGAACGAGGCCGTAATAGATACAAAGACAACGTAAAACTCCGTACCACTAAGATTTAAATGTACTTACAT
>NW_010356548.1:0-495 GCF_000414095.1 Morus notabilis | reverse complement strand
TCTGTTTTTCTGACCTTCAACTTTTCAGAGCCTGGTCCTTTCCATCCTTGACCTAATTAAGGTTGAGGAGCGTAATAAGGAGATGGACGATGTGGAAGCCAAGCTCAACTCCCTCGTCACCGACGCCAAAAAAAAGCTAGACGATGCCATCGAGAAGAGAGACGTGGCCGTGGCCAAGCTGTCGAGTCTGGAAGGCGAACTGGAAAAGTTGACTGCTAAGGTCAAGGATTTTACGAAGCGGGCAGATTTATCTGATAAAAAGTTGTCCGAAGCAGCTGAGGAGTCGAAGAAACGTTTCGCTGAGGGAAAGGCCGAGGGGAAGAGGGAAGCCGAAGCCGAGGCTACAACTACCTTCGACGCCAGACGCGCTGAGATTATTGAGGAGTTCAAGGCCTCTCCAGAGCTCACCGACATCCGCAACAAGGATTTTCAATCTGCGGGCTAGCAAATTGTCGATTTGATCAAGAATGAGCGTCCTGAGTGGGACTTGAGCTT
>NW_010356547.1:0-537 GCF_000414095.1 Morus notabilis | reverse complement strand
GGGGCGGCCCCGGTACGGCCCCGGTACGGCCCCGGGGCGGCCCCGGTACGGCCCCGGTAAGGCCCCGGGGCTGTAGGATTTAGTTGTGATTTTTAATGAAAAATCATTTGAAGAACAGCAAACTTGTAGGCGGAATTTCAAAAATTTTAACATATCTATTGAATTCCAAATTAAATGTAAACCACAACGAAAGATACATGCATGATATATGTTTATAGACAAAGGAATAAAATGACAATCATACCTTTGTGACGATTGAATCATATATGACCGCAAGGATCTTTTCTCACTATCTCACGTTCCGAGATGGAGAATTGCCGTGAAACAAGATCGTTGATCTATCGATACGATCATACCAAAAACCACTCGTTGATTCAGGACTATGACTCTAAGTGTTTTGGGATGAGAGAGTGGACTCTTTTCAAAAAACTTAAGGAAACAATTTTTCCTTCTATTTTTTCTCAAAATTTGGGCCACCCTTAGGAGAGAAAGTGTGAGATTTTTTCTTCTCTTAAAAAAACTCATAGCTCGGGTTTT
>NW_010356546.1:0-2458 GCF_000414095.1 Morus notabilis | reverse complement strand
TAATAATAATAATAATAATAATAATAATAATAACACAACTACAACTTGAGAAAACGAAAGGTCGTAGGGACGTTAAGGGAAAAAAAGTTACATAAATAAAGACAAAAAGATGAAAAAATGACAAGCACGATCGTAACAGGAAAGATGGTAAAAAGGTATAATTTAAAGTGACGACAATATCCTTGAATGACAAAAACTTACGAAGCAACAACATTGCAACATTAGATAAAAATAAATAAATAGACAACAACAACATTTGATAAAAATAAATAAATAGACAACAACAACATTAGATAAAAAGAAAAAGAAAAAGGTCAACGAAATGGAAAATTTGCTCCATTACATTTATAAAATGTGTGAACTTTCTGAAATATAAGAATTAACGGATCAAATATATGCAGTTTGGGATAAATCTTGATTTGGATTACGAAGTGCATGTACCCATTACACTTGAATTTGCCACAGAAGAAGAATATAGATTAGAGCTAAAAATGGAGTTGACCATTGAGTGTTGAGTATTGACGAGGGTATTTAAATCGGGGAAGATTCTCTAGTATGCGAGTGTACCAGTAAGTCAAGTTTTTTAACTGTCGTTAGTATGCGAGTGTACCAGTAAGTCAAGTTTTTTAACTGTCGTTAGATCTGCGTTGGCGTACCAGAGATTGTCTCTTAAATCAAATTGCGTGAAAAATTAAGTCCAATTATACTGTGCAATGCATATATCCATTTCTGTAGCAGTCCTAGTCTACGTTAATTTATATTTTGGTTCACATGCGAATTCGTCTTTGACGGTCTCTGCTTTGAATCCTTTTGTTTTCTTTGTCTTGTATTGGAATTTGGAAGTCACAACTACAAATTGGTAGAAATTTTGTCGTACAATAAGAAGATATGTGCTTTTGTCGCAGTTTGGCATTTATCAAGGCATATTTTGATCCCATATGGTTTGTGAACAAACTGTCAATTCAAATATGAACAGGAGTGAAAAAAAATTAAATTGGCAAGAAATCTAGGGAGTGATAATTGTGTAGAAGTAGTTAGGCCTCATTTTGTCTGCGCATCATTAAAAAATGTTTTACTTTCGTTTCCGTTGAGAGGAAAAAGATAGTAAAGCCTGGAGAGAAGCTGGTTTTTAGCTGTATTGAAAAGCAAGCTTGTGAAGTAGAAAAATTGACATAATAGAAAAATCAACTTTACTTTCAAAAAGATGGCCCACGTAGGACCCTTTTGGCTTGGTCATTTTTATATTTCTATGAGAGAACTTGTAGAATGGGAGGTGAGAAAAGTTGTGATAACCAACCAATTATTTATCCCTTATAAAAGTCATTAGTGGAATTTTCTATTCCTTTTTATCTTTTCTTCCCCCTCAAGGACTTTTTATCTTCCATTAATTATTGTCTGTTGAAAATGTTTCCTACAGAAGAGAAATTATTAGTTACACTTATATTCGTAGTACTAAATTATAAGAACAGAATGCATATAATCTGCAATATTCACTCATATAATTTCAGTAATAAAATTCAATTTTTTGTGAACAAAAGTGTGGGGAGGGCCGGAGAATCGTACGTCCACCCCTTTAAGACGTAACAATAAAGGCCCTCACATGTTAAAAAATGTTTGCATTGAGTCATAATTAGACGAAGCACGCCATCTTAATCCTTTTCTAGTTAATAAACATTTATGGTAATAAAATTACACTAATTAACGGATAGTGATCGATCTTGCTTTGAGTGCCTTCGTATGATTCCTGAGCTTACCTACTCTTTATAAATAGGAGTAGATATCAGACCTTATTTAACAAAATCACTTGCGAATTATTCTTGGCTCACACAGTACGTTACATAATATAGGCATACAACTGCATATGCATAATTAGTTATAATTCCAGAATTGCGGCTCTAAAATAAATAAAGACCGCGTTCATTTTACCGATTCGAGTTTTTAATTTTAATTTTATTATAATTATAAGCTCTCACAATAAATCACATCTAACTTTTTCTGTTACTGTAAAAAACTCTCACATAAAATCACATCTCAACTCAAATTGAAAACTCGAATCAACGAACTAAACGATGTCAAAATCTTTTAAATGAGGCCAAAATCTTCTAGGCTCATATTGCGAATAAAAATACATTAAGGGTTCGTTTGGTATGATGATTCAAACTAATATAATTCTAATCATGATTCTAAAACTATAACCATGATTCATGATTTTGGGTTCAAATCATGCTTCTGAAACTATGATTTAGAATCAGGGGTTTAAATCACCTTGAATCAAGATGGGGGGAGGGTAGTTTTAGAATCATGATTTGAGTTAGTTTAAAACATCACATCAGATTCTGAATCATAATTCAAAATCATTCAAACCAAACACTGATTCTGAATCACTGTAAACAAACACTGATTCTGAATTAGGATCCAGAATCATAATTTTGAATATATTTACCAAACGCATCCTAAT
>NW_010356545.1:0-567 GCF_000414095.1 Morus notabilis | reverse complement strand
AAAAAAAAAAACAAAAAAAAGAGAGTAAATGATACTATCATTGTCGTTGAATACCATCCAAATTGAGAATATACAGAGAGAAATATAAAATACGGTTAATACATGCCACATGCCATTCTTGGTTTCAGGATAACTACTTGTGTCTGTGTATTTTGCTTTTCCTGTGTATTTTACTTGGTAGTCTGTAGCAATTATATGCAATGCCCGTGAGCCTGTGTCAGATCTCATTCTTGTGTCCCCTTTGTCCTATCCCTTTTAATGTTCCTCCAATAATATTATGGACTATCAATTGAAATGTCACTTATGAGTATAAATTACCACCCTTTTCGCCTTTCGTGTAATGGTTTTATCTTGTATTTCAGGGGTGTTTACAGAACTTATACAGCAGATGCAAGTAAAAGGTGTGCAGGTAAGTCCTCATCTAATTTTATTGCTTACAATGTGATGGTCTTAGCTTGCAGTTAGTATCTCCTCACTTGAAACATTTTGTGATCTTGGCAATGCATCGAATCTTTATAAATATGTTTATAGCGGTTCTTTCATTTAGTTAGGGTTAGCATTTTTGAA
>NW_010356544.1:0-1298 GCF_000414095.1 Morus notabilis | reverse complement strand
TCATTGTTACTAGGATACTAAAATAATTTTATTTTAATTTAAAATGTGGACAACGAGAATTTAGGGTCTTGGTTTCTGAGCCGTCAAATTAAGAAGACTGGGACCCATGGGAAAGAGGTGTTTGTGAAGTTGGCATTACAGGCAACCCAACTTCAAAGTCAAGATTTTGATTTATCTATATTCTGATATCAAGCTGATCTACAACAAAAAAAAAAATGATATGCAAATTTTATTTCTTTTAGACATAACCAAGATTTTGGTTTATCAATATTCTGATCTACAATAAAATAAAATAAAAACTGATATGCAATTTTCTTTTTTGAGACTTAGTCAAGATTTTGGTTTATCTATATTCTGATATCTAGCTGATCTACAATAAAAAAAAACTGATATGCAATATTTTTTTTAAGACAGTCAAGATTTTGGTTTATCTATATTCTGTATCAAGCTGATATACAATATTCTAGCAAAAAAAATAAAATGATATGCAATATTCTTTTTGAGACAAGCAGTAAAATAATATTAGGCATCTATAATGTTCGACACTACAGCATTAATACAAATATACATTGACTCTTAAAATTTACCTCTTTTATTAGCATTATACATTTCTTTTGTTATATTTTGTTATATTAGGCATATTTGTTTCTATTAGGTAGAAAGGAATGTCTTGCATATATTTCGGACAGAGAAAGCAAATTACATGAGAAAAAGTCCCTAGTTCTCCTCGATGTATGTTTAACAATCTTGTTAAGTGTTGGAGGGTAATTCTATACCGCTGAGAGTAATAAATCATAAAATAAAAGCATACAAGAATACGTAAAAATACACAATATTTATGATAGTTTACCTTCAATATAAGAAGTACATTCACTTTCAGTTTTTGCACGACGAAAAAGTTTTACCAAAAAAAAAAAAAAAAATCACACAACTCTCTGTCTTGTTTTGTTACCTCTTATATTAATTCTAAAACTGACGCTCATTTTATATAAAAATAAATAAGGTCGATTCCCGTATTAACCATGTGTAAAGTAATAATCAGCAGAGTAATAATTTTAAAACTTAACAAATCTCTTTTGTTTGGTTTCGAGGTTATATGAAGCTTTGGTACAAATTGGTTAGCAAAAAAGTAATGCTTGATGTGGTATGGAATCATCGGCATAGACTTCATTTTTTTAGAGTGTACTTTTTTTTTATATTTTAATAGAAGCATAAATTGAATGCAGTATTGAAAAGCCATAAAACGTTCATTTAAACTAGACACCTTCATGTTCATTAAACATGAATCTATCCCTTAA
>NW_010356543.1:0-1964 GCF_000414095.1 Morus notabilis | reverse complement strand
ACTATTATAAAATGAGAAATAATTGACTAAAAATTATAAATAAATAGGTAATAAAATAAACAAATCTGAGAGAACGTCGTTTACATCGATTCTTTGAGAAATTAGATTGAATTTGACAAAATTAAATTTTTGTCGAGGTATTTCAGGCATGTCTTCAGGAACATGTTTAAAAATTGTTGCTCTAACAATACGCAACATTGCCACATGGGGGAACAATTTTATATCTTGGTTTGTTCCGATTGATGAAGAAGTTATTAATTTCATATTTATTGCCTTCTTCAACTTTTTGGCTCATGTAGTCAGCATCTCTTAATCGAATAACTGCATGTATTGCTTCATGCTGTAAAATTATAAAACAGATTTTTTATTGTTATATATCGAGTAACAAATATATCCGATTGTTATTTATGTTTAATCATGTAATACATAAAAAGAGTAGATTACATTACCTCTTCATCAACCAACTGTATATCAAGACTGAAAAGTTCTCCTGTCTTGTAATCTACGTTTTTCTATAAACGACATATTCGAGCACGAATAGTCAAGTGTGTTTCACCAGGTTTCAGGATTCTTATTGGTGCAAACATTTTGTTGAAACTCTAAAATAATATAAAAGATATTAAAATTTATAATATATGAATGGAAAAGAATATTATATTATAAAAATTTACAATAATACTTTAAAAATTAGAAAATGATTTTGTTGAATGTTGTGAGATTATATACATTATAAAATTTTTGGTATAAAAGAATAAGTAGATTAATTTTTATTAATATTATGTAATATTTCTTTATATACAATATTTTTGATATAATTTGGATATTTGTTTATTGATTCATGTATTAAAATATTTAAACCTTTTGGGGATGTAACTCTTGATAAAACTACATATAATTGTCCATGAGAAAAAACTTCATTCTCTAAATATATACCGATTTTTTCTAATGATTGACCTTGGCTTTTATTTATTGTCATTGCGTAACATAATTTTATAGGAAATTGTCGTCTTTTTAAAACAAATGGCCATTTGGATTCATTTATAGTTATTTCTATTCTAGGTATATAAACTTTAATATTTATATCAACAGAGTTAATAATATGACCTTCAATTATTCTATTTGTTAATTGGGTAATTATTAATCTAGTACCATTACATAAACCCTGTGACTCATTAAGATTTCATAATAAAATAATAGGAATTCCTATTTTCAATTTCAATTCATGTGGTGGTAAATTATTAAAATTTAATGTGTGTAAAAATTCAGGAGGGTATAATAGATTTAGTTCATCAAGGTTTCTATATGAGGAAATAATTGTATCATAAATATAATAAATTTTCTTCTCTGTGGGTACTAAAGATAACATGTAGTTATTTATTTCATTTGTTGTTTTATTTCTAGGTGCTACAATTGCATGATTTTTTATATATTTAATATTGTCATAGTTATTTTCAAAATCATCATTTACTACAACGCAAATTTGTTTAATTGGATTTTCATCATATTTTATTAAATATTGTTCAGGTATATTAATCCAAGTAGCGTCTTCATTTTCTGGATCTTTTATTCCATCAACTGTTCTTTCCAATATTTAATATCCAGTTAGAAAATTTTGTTATTTCAGTTTGTTCATCAATAGAGCTGTTTGGAATTTTTAATCTCATATTTTCTGTCAATGTTAATACACGAAAATATGTCCAAAGATAAGAATTATTTATACTTGCATCAATAATGTTTTCTTTTGTGCCTCCTGGAATAACATGTAGAATCTGTCTAAAATCATCACCTAAAATAACTGTCATTCCTCCAAAAGGTTGACTAAAGTTATTTTTCAGGTCTTGCATTATTTTATCTAAAGCTTCAAAATAATATTTATTATTCATTGGTGCTTCGTCCCATAATATTAAAGTTGTTCTTTCTATTAATTTTGCTAACTGAGTGTTTTTTTTTTAATTTGACATGTT
>NW_010356542.1:0-957 GCF_000414095.1 Morus notabilis | reverse complement strand
TCGCCACTGGATACTCTCCCTTAACTGGATACAGATAATTCATGGCTCCAAGATTGCGCAAGATTAATTTGATTCTTCTGCTCACTTGTACTTCTTCGCTCCGAAATTAGAAGCAAAGAAAGGTGAAATCTACAGTTGAATTTGTTTGCGGTTCCGGTTAACTGATCACCGAATTCTGGTCGGTCCGCGATGGTTGTTCCTCTGTCCAATGCAGAGGCGAAAAAAATTGATGAGAAAAGGCCTGGCTTGATTGATTAATTGAAGAAATTGATGGAGTTGTGGAAATGAAACAAACGAAGTAGGAGAAAAATGAAAATAAAAGAGTTTGAGAAAAAAGGGAGAATGGAAAGATGTATAAATGAAAAAAGGGAGAAGGAAAAAAGTTGGGTCTTTAATGTTCATTCTTCATCTTCTTCTTGGGACTCCTTGACCATTTTTTTGATAGGGGAAAGTCGTTGAAGCCGTTAAGAAGTGGATAGATTAAAAACATCCACGAAAGATGCACACTTGGTGTCCAAAGGGGTTAAATATAGAGAAGGGATTTTGGTTATAAAGAAACGGAAAAATGGAAGGAAAGTTCTAGAGCTTGGTTGTGGAGAAAATATTTTATTGGTATTTTGTTATGGGTGTGCCACTTAGCTTTCTTGATTGGCAACTGGCATATATAGGCGGAGAAGGGAGAGGAGAAAGTTCTGGAAGTTCTATGGGGATGGGAGGAGAGAGAGTGGTGGGTCTCACTATTGGAGTTTTTTTATTGTCCACAATTTGGATGTGCGATATCTGATTGGTTGGGAACGTACCCCACTAATTATTGGGTTCCATCATTTTGGAAATATACTCTAGGGGCCGTGTTTTTAAAATAATTTTATTTTCTCTACAAAAATAAAAATAAAAGTGTTTTAAAAATTATTTTAAAATTACATTTTTTTGGGTCTTTTAAGATATTGATTTGAATAT
>NW_010356541.1:0-1114 GCF_000414095.1 Morus notabilis | reverse complement strand
CAATCCGAAGTATATATACTATTTTTTTATATTTTTAATTATATATAAGAGATTTTTTAATTGTATGTATACATATTTAACTGTATATGTATTATGCATTGGAAAAGAGAAAGGCAGATCGAAATATTTGTCCAATTAGAAGACCTCCATCCCTAATCAGAAAATGTTAAGTCAAGCATTACAACAGCAGTGAACATTGAATTAGTTTAAAGTAATGTTTACGACAAAGACTTTACTTATTAAAGCCTGTTTGTTGTGATGGATTTGATTTCTACTTTTTAAAATATTGTCAAAGACTAGTTTTATGTTAGATTACACGTCAAAGACTTGAATTTTATGTTAGATTGTGTGGTAATGAATTGCGGAACTGTTTAAATTTTATATTATGTTATGTTTGTTTTTAATTTTGTATTTAGTTTTATGAGAATATCGAAAACATTAGTCAATCGGCCGATCCATATAATTTAATTCGTAAATTTAGATTGGATTAAATTGGATTGAGAGTCTAACGAGTTGATACCAGATTGAGATTTTTTCAATCCGCATAAACGGATTAAATTACATATTGACTCTTAATCCGCGTAATCTGATCCATGTACACACCTAATATTCTGTTAGAGAAAATTCGGAATTGGGAGGATGAAAAGAATAGAGAAAGCAGAAAGAGGGTTTGACGCGTATAGGAATACTTTCCTTTAAGGTTTTATTTGCCCTCACTTCTCAAAGTTTGCTAATGAGTTTTTAAATGGCAAATTACCCCCAAGATACAACAAACCCTTGAACACAATATCCAGCAAAAAAAATATTGAGTTCCAGAATAATATATATCTGTATTTTCTGAAGTCCATCATATAAAGACAGGGATGCATCCATCCTCTTTAAGTGTTACAACCTTTCACATAAAGATACCTTTTCAATTTGATGGTTATCTTTTATGTGCTAATGCACTTATATCAATAGTTATTTCTATTGTTAATAAGTGCTCAGATATGTGAGAAAACATATCACAAATAGATGAATGGTTCGAGACCTTTTCATATCACTAAAACACACGAACACATTTTCCGTCGACAATTTGCGTTGCAGCGCCCAAGAGGCGCGCTGCAGCGCGCGG
>NW_010356540.1:0-1049 GCF_000414095.1 Morus notabilis | reverse complement strand
GCAATCACATCATAAACAAATAGCAAGTATAACAAGTGTATAGCAATCACTCCATCTCCCCCTTTTGTCATCAATAAAAAGAATAACAAAAGAGAAATAAGGAAATGTGACATTAATCATCAAACGTGACATTGATAGAAAGAGAAATTACAACGGAAGAACCATTAAAAGACATAGTGAAATCTAAGAGGGAGGAGGCCCTTGAAAATTGAGACGCTGAAGTTGTTCGAGAATTTGTGCTTGAGCCTCGGCGTTTGCTTGATGATTGGCTTGGAGTTGCTGGAGAAGATCATTCTGGAGGTTTGACATGCTTGAGTCGACAAAAGAGTAGAGACTTTGAATGCCAGTGTTTAGTTGCAGTCTAAGCTCATCATGACTCGCACATAGAGACTTAATCCATCCATGGAGGGTATTGAAGGCATCGTCATTGAACCGAGTTGAACTACCTCCAATATCTTCTTTGCATTTTTCATCTTCAACTCTGTCCCTTTTCTTAGAAATCCACCTTCCATTTTCAAACTTGTAACCCATGAGTTTGATTGTTGTTTTATTGTAGTCAGATTTAGGTGGACTAATTTTGGTTTCGTCATCAAGATTTACTTTGAAATGACAAAAGATCCTTGTTAGTACCATCCCATAAGGAAGATTAGGATCCCTAGCCAAATTATTCCCATCAGCCATCTTGTGAAGGATTAAGTAGGGAAGATTTGTTCTAATACTTTCGAGAAGGCAAAACATTAGATAGAGATCGGTGAATGAAACCTCATCCCTATGCCCTCCTCTAGGAGTGATATTGTTGGAGATAATGTGATGAATGATTCTACTCCTAAGGGGAAGTTTATTGGCTTTCGGCTTTGGGTGTAGAGCCTCATTGTCATCTTCATTGTTGCCTTGAGCTGCGGCTCTTTCCATAATAATTCTCAACATTGTTTCTCCACTATAAGCCCAAGAGTCATAAGTATGCACACATTGTCCAACATTTGAAATCCCAAAAATTTTTGAGATCACCTCTCTATCAAGTTCTATACGCTGTCCCTTAAGAGTGCATG
>NW_010356539.1:0-813 GCF_000414095.1 Morus notabilis | reverse complement strand
GTGGGATGCTTTGTTCATTTCTAAATAAATTAGTCAGATCAACTATAGTTTTTACATGTATCAACTTATTAAAATTATTTTTAAAATACTTGGTGTCTCAAACACGACATGTTTATTAAACGTGTCAAAACTATTAACTCAAACACGACTCATTTATTAATCGTGTTAATCGTGTCAACTCGTATAACCCGTTTAAATTAATATATTGAATAATTAACTAATATAATAATGACTTATTTAATACGGTTAAAACATGTTTAATATGTTTATTGGTTAATTTATCTTTTTCTTTAAGAAAAATAAATGAATTTTACTTATCAATATTAAAATTCACATTATTTGTATTTAATATGTCATATAAATATTTATGTTATATCATATATCATTAGATTATAACTGACACATATAGTTAATCATGTCAATTCGTATTAAGATGTCAACCCTAACTCAACTCATTTATTAATTGTGTTAATCATGTCATCCTGATTATAATTTAAATTCATTTATAATAAACTCAAACCCATTAATTTTATACGAATATAAAGTCATATCGTCATGTCAATATCTGAATTGTCAACTTTACTATAAGCCATATCTCCGATCTGTCAATCTCTTCGCCATCTGCTTTTGACTCCATCTGTAAAAATCAGTAAAGCATTATAAAATATAGGTGGTGCTTTTGATTTCATCTGTAAGAATCTGTAGTAAAGCACTATAAAATATAGGTGGAAAGAAAATATTTCCGCTAAAGCACTAAGCCAAGTCTGGCTAATGGTAGCTTGGCAATATCATGTCTTGAAGGAATAGAAGCTA
>NW_010356538.1:0-833 GCF_000414095.1 Morus notabilis | reverse complement strand
TCCACAAATAGAGAGATTTTAAGAAAGAAAATTTACACACATAAAATAAAACATAATTATGTGTTTACCTTATTTTGAAGCTACATATTCATAAAGAGATTCGTAAAATAGTAATTAGACAATAATTTACTTTCTTTCTCTCTTATCATACCAAATAATTAAATTAAAAGGAAATTTATTTTCTTTTCTATCACTCATATTTTCTATTCTATCTATTTTCCTTCCCTCCCATCAAACATATAAAACATGATGTCCCTTTTTCTCTCTCCATCGTTCCTTCCAACCCAGCAAGCTCTATGAAGAGTCTATCACTTTTCGATGTCAGTCCTTTCGATTTTTTATGTTAGGTGCTTCAACAAAGAGTTTAAGCGCAACAACTTCTGTCCGACGAAAAAAAAAACGCTATAAAAGCAAATTTAATTTGACTCCGGGCAATTGTCAACGCAACATGACATCACGTTTCAAAAACAATGCGAAACAAATACATAATTTGAATTGTTTAGGTACATAGGAAATTGTTGTTAGTTCACATTAGATTTTTTGCTCAATTTTGAGTATTTTATCTCTTCTTTCTAATTGTGTTAATTGAGTCACCTGAGCATTAATTTTTTCATGTCAGCCTAACACCACATATTTATTAAACGTGTTCATATATATATCATATTGTATTATAGATGTATTGAATATTGTATGTCCATGTTTAGATTTTTAACATATTAATCGGACTATGCTCGTATCAAATTATAGTTCTATCTTGTTGTGTTTGTATCGATGCGGTTTGAAAGTAATCGGAGTGTCGATCAGCGAAAGAGAATCTTTGAATCTATCGAACA
>NW_010356537.1:0-1065 GCF_000414095.1 Morus notabilis | reverse complement strand
ATACATATTAATTAAACATTCGCTAATAGATGTGCGCAAGAGAGATTGTACAGGGGTACACATGGACCTGGTGACTATATCCTTATTCATTATATATATATATATATATATATGTATATGTTCTCCTTACAATCCTTCTCTCATAGCATTATGCAAATAGAACACGTCGACGATATTCCCCTAAAGCCCATGTTGTAAATATGTTTCGATACGCTGAGAAGTTTAATACGCCGTTCTTCATATATGCACCATTCACTTCCTGCATTTTCGTTGTGACCGTCAAAAACAAAAACAAAAACAAAAAACAAAAAAACAAAAACAAAAACAAAAATTCATGTCAATGGTCAAGTTTCCCACTAGCTAGAAAAAGTTTTGGGGTAACCTGTAAAATAAATAAATAAATAAATAAACATATTGGTATTGCCCCATTCAAGATGGTTATTATCATGAGTACCAATACGAATCACACCACAAAAGTTAGAAAATTAGCGTGTTCATGGCAAAAAAAAAAAAAAAAAAAAAAAAAAAAAAAAAAAAAAAAAAACCAATGTTATAGGATATCAGTGGTGTTTAATACCACTCCGTAATAAAAGATAGGTACTGTACTTTAAGATGGGGTTCACATATGATACCACTTTTTATTAATTGTAATGCTAACAGTGGTAGTATTCAAAAACTCTCTGTTTTGTTTTTTTTTTTTGTTTTTTTTTTTTGGAATACCTGTTGAGGGAAGTCACCATCTTCCATTTGTGAGTTGATCAACAACCTTATTCCACGGTGTATCGGGCTTGGATCTATGTTAGCCTGAAATGAAGAAATTAAACATTAATTACTTGATCTTGAGTAGAACTTCCAAGGCAATTGATCCTGGTTCGAGCTTTATAACTACTGCTTTTACTTTCTTTTTTTTGCTAATTATGAGGGGCAAGGAAATAAGTAGGAGAATTTCGTAAAATGTAGTAGAAGTCATCAATATAACCCTGTGTGTGTATATATATACATACATATATATATATATATAGATCACACACACATATATATACCATCATTATTTAATCTCCTCAT
>NW_010356536.1:0-497 GCF_000414095.1 Morus notabilis | reverse complement strand
CCCAGTGCAACCTCATGGCAGCCCCGGTACGGCCCCGGGGTGGCCCCGGTACGGACCATCGCGGCCTCGGTACGGCCTACAACTGCCACGGGAACGGTGACAACTTTTGGGGTCGAAATGGGGCCCATCAGTAGTTAGATCGAAGCTTGCTTCGTGCTCTACTACTTCCATGGGAACGGTAACAACTTTTGGTGTCCTAATGGGGCCCATCAGCGGTTAGATCGAAGCTCTCTTTGCACTCTACAACTGCCACGGGAACAGCGACAACTGTTGGTGTCAAAACGGGGCCCAGCAGCCATTAGATCGAAGCTCACTTCGCGATCTACAACTGGCACGGGAAAGGTGGCATCTTTTGGTGTCGTAGCGGGGCCCATCATCCTTCATAGCAAAACTCTCTTCGCGCTCTACAATCGCCACTGGAATGACGACAACTTTTGGTGTCAAAATGGGGCCCAATAGCCTTTAGATCGAAGCTCGCATCGCGCTCTACAACCGCC
>NW_010356535.1:0-256 GCF_000414095.1 Morus notabilis | reverse complement strand
TATATATATATATGCTTTATTTTTTTAAAAGAATACTGCCTTGCTGCTTTGCTTTTTGAACACGTTGAGTAGACTTGAACTTTTTCTTATCTCTTGAACTTATTGATACTTTTTCATGAAATTATTGATACTTTTTCATTGTATTTTTGGTTCAAAACATTTTGTTTTATGCTCCCGTCTTTCTTTGCAGGTAATAGAGAAGCAAATACTAATAGAATTTGCGGAAGCACTTCGCAGTAAGCTCAACTATTTTGAT
>NW_010356534.1:0-1120 GCF_000414095.1 Morus notabilis | reverse complement strand
GGAATGCCGTGCTCCCCAGAGCAAGCAAATTCCCAAGTGTGAACGTTATTCCGAACTTTATGGGATTCAAGAACACGACCATTGACTGCCATTTCAACCAACAACAAACAACAAACACATGACATGAATGAAATGGCGATTGAATCGAATCAATCCCCAATTATTAATATTCTTAACTTTACTTAATCATCACAAATCACCAATGACGATCAGAAAATTACCAGAAGAGTGCATGTCAATCCGGCAGCCAGGCATATGGCGAATCCGTAAAACCTCTGAAATTTTAGACACACAAAATGAAATTAGGGATTAGAATGACCAGATCTGATCCAGTGAAAGTTAAATTAAAAACAAAAAAACCTAACCTAAGGCGAAGCTAACCTGCTTAGTGGACAAAGTGCAATTGCGATTGAAATCGTCGATGAAAGAGTCGGAAGCAGCAGTAGTATCTTCTTCTTCCACTTCCATTCCGACAAGCATCTTCATTCTCTCCAATGCATTATTCATCTTCTCCATTTCTTCTTCCCCTTCTTCTTCTTCTTCTTCTTCTTCCTAAAAACTAATGGGATATAAATTTCTTCTAATCGGATTCGACCGTCTTCCCATGGTTGCTCGATTTCGCTTCTACTCCAGCAATTTTTTTTTTTTTTTTGGGTTCTGTAAATATATGACTATGATATCGGCTTCTCTCATCCTAATATTGTGATCCATCGGTAAGTAAGTATGTAAGATTAATTATTTAACTGTTAGATTTGTAGTCAAAACAATTTTACGAAGTGCATTATAAATTTTTAATACAGACTTATACCGATGTAATTGTTAAAAGTTTAAAATAACAGTTTAAAATATATTTTACTGATGGATCACAAATGGGGAATCCACCATAAAATTTCTCCTATGATATGATGTGATTTTCAAGGGAAAAGGACAAATTTCCTAATCATACCGCTACGACAATCATAACTCAGTTTGTTGATTTTTTTTTTCTTTTTCTTAATGGGTGTTTACTAAGACCTCGTTTATTTTACTGATTCGAGTTTAGAATTCGAGTTTTGTTACAATAAAAAGCTCTCATACATAATTACATCTAATTTTTTTTGCTACAGTAAAAATCTCTCAC
>NW_010356533.1:0-488 GCF_000414095.1 Morus notabilis | reverse complement strand
AAAAAAAAAATCCTTCCATCACTGTAGTTTTTTATTTGGTCATGAGAATTTAAATATTAAACTCTGCTATAACAACAGCAAACAAACGAGTCTTAATTTCAATTTAATTAAGATGGGTTATATAGATTTTAATTTAATATACAGTTATGTTAAAATTAGATTTTTTTAAATGTTTAGATTTAAAATGTCATTTTTAATTATTTTAGTCTACGTAATTCTTAGTCTACCTCTCTTTCTCATAATATTAGGTATAAAAATATCCTCTCAAACATGAACTGATACTTCTAGCGGTCTACATTAGACATGTTCGTACCACCTTAAATAGTCTTTGTGCACCTTATCTTTTATTGGTGTTACACTTATTTTATTACGAATAACTTCGTTCTTTATGCAATTTATTCTCGTATGATCACTCGTCTATCTTAATATACGCATTTTCATTACACTTATCTTACATATATATTGTCTCTTAATGAGCCAACAACGGA
>NW_010356532.1:0-759 GCF_000414095.1 Morus notabilis | reverse complement strand
AAAAATTTTCTTGAGATCACTTTTGATATAGAGATTAGAAAGACTACATTGAATTAGATTTAGTAGAGAATTTTAAAATTTTTGTTAATTAAATGGCGTATTATATTTACAAAATAAAATTTAACGGCTATGGACATTTAAAAAAAAAAACAAAAAAGAAAAAAGGGCACCACCTCACCACCGCTCCTGCTCAAGAAGCAGAAAACGAAACTAGCTGTTGTAAATAGAAACATGCTTGATTAGAACTAAATAAAATAACTTGAGATCCAAGCCTTAGGTTGTTGCACTTTTCCTGAAAGTAAATTTGCTCTCTCTCTCTCTCTCTCTCTCTCTCTCTCTCTTCGGTCTTGATGTTCTTCTCATGGAGATGGAGATGACGAGTACTACTAAGGCGACCATGAAGGAAGGGTTTTCTTCTAATGGATTGGAAATATTGGCCAGTGTATGTGGTTTCGTTCTCGATCAAGAATTGTACGGTGATAAAGAACCAAACCATGTGCTAGACTTGGTTGAATCACTGAAATCGACAGACCCACTTCTCAAATTTCCCAAGAGAAAGCGGGATTCTCCTGGCCGGCCCCACTTCCCACGCCAACAACAACGTCATCAAGAGGCGACGATCATGATCTCTGATCATCATATTCATCATAGCCTTAATGATCATCCTCCTGATCTCTCTGTTGATCGTTTTCCCAAGAAACGCCGTCTTTCGGATATTGATTATCATCTTGAAGATGATTATCAGAAGAAAAGACAGAG
>NW_010356531.1:0-869 GCF_000414095.1 Morus notabilis | reverse complement strand
GGCATTTACAACTTTTGACTCACTTGTGAGTTGTGACTACGACCTTATTCTTCGTGAATTTAAATTTTTAATTTAAGTTAAGATATAATATTTTTTATGAATTTTTTATTAAAATAAAAAAAAAATTAAATGTAATATTTTTTAATAATTTTTTACTGTAAAAATTTAAAATTAAAAATTTAAATTAATAAAATAAATGAGACCTATATTATCTAATGACAAGTTCAATCTGTCAAAATTATTGGTGTTTGCCACAAAGCAAGGGTCAAGTGAAGGACCGTCAAAGTGGATTTTCAATCTTGAAAGACCGATGTTTGTATAATTTTATTGGGAATATTTACGGTGCCCCCTCTATTTTTAGTCCACCGTGAAATAAGTAAAAGTACCTTTTGACCATGAAATTATTAGGGCTTTTTTTGTACAGATTCCCCCTAAATTTTATGTGTTTGACAAATTTTTTTATTTGAACAGTGTTTTATTAAACAGCAGGAGCCACCTCCTGGATTGGGATAAACCCAGAGCTTGATGACTGACAAGCCCAAACACAAAAATTATGAGCACTTAAGTTCCTAGATCTAGGGATCTGCTTATGTTTTGGGCAATTCTTCAACTAAAAATTGTGACAATCACTCCTTAAATCTCGTTCGTTTCGCTAATTTGAGTTTAGAATTTAAGTTTTACTACAGTAAAAAGCTCTCACAAACAATCACATCTAACTTTTTTGCTACAGTAAAAAACTCTCACATAAAATTACATATCAACTCAAATTTTAAACTCGATCAGCGAAATGAACAAGACGTAAATATTGGTGCAATTACTTCAATTGCTAACGCCATTAGACATCATGGATGGAATGTTGCATGTGCCCC
>NW_010356530.1:0-902 GCF_000414095.1 Morus notabilis | reverse complement strand
TGAGATACCCAAGAGAATTGGGTTGAACATGAGAAGTTTAACCCAGGGTACTCGACAGTCCAGAAAAGTAGATTGAACCAAGTTAGAGTGTGTATATATATATATATAAGATTATCTTAAAGTACGATTATAAAAAAGTAAAAAGAATATTACCGTGGGGTGGACATAAGTTCCACATGCAATAACACCACATGGCGTTTAAATGTGAGACTTGATGACTCACGTTACATACTTCACACATAAGGAATGAAACTTTCTGGTGTAATGCCATTACTTACATTATATACTTCATGTAAAGCATAGTAGAGGGAGGGGAAAAAAAAAAGAGACATGAGAGAGTTACGAAGAAAAAAAAAACAGAGAGTTGTTAGAGAGAGATGGAGAAAGGAAAATCAAGTATGGAGAAAGGAAAATCAAGTATTTTCATTGAGATTTCTTCTGTTCAGTCCGGTAGAAACGTAACCTGAGGCGTTCCAGTGAAAAACCTCAACTTCTAGGGGTAAGATTTCAAATTTAAAAATGAGAATTCTATGATTTCTTGAGTTAGATGAATAGTAACCCATCTCGGAAAACTTCCGTTAAAGTAAAAATCAAAGCCGAGGTTTTGTAGAGCATCGTAATAGGAGTCTAACGGTGTAAGTATTAAAACGATTGAACAAAGTTTTGATGGATTTTCTTTGAAAATCTGTGAGCCTAGATTGAGGAAAAACATGTGTTTTTGTTCAATATTATGTTGGAATCTGTGTTCAGGAATGTGAATTTTGACTCCAGGTACCGGAATCGGAAGTAGAACGAGTTATTGCAAACTCGGGAAATGAGAAAAATAAGGCGAAACTCTGCCGAAATTTAGTTTAAGTAATTTGAACTAAAACTGGATTTCAAGAGGAATATGGGATTAAAGT
>NW_010356529.1:0-522 GCF_000414095.1 Morus notabilis | reverse complement strand
TGAGTTTTGGTTTAACACTACTTTCCACAGTTTGGCTGGCATGACACCTCTTCGTGCCTTGTATGGTCGTGAGGCTCTTATTTTATTCTGTTGGGAGGACGGTAGTTCAGCGGTGGAGGCTGTTAATCATCAGTTGCGTGACTGAAATGACATCCCTCGGGAGTTGAAGGAGCGTTTGACTACTGCCCAGCAGCGAATGAAGGTGTATGCAGACAAGAAGCGTTGGGATGTTCATTTTGAGGTTGGCGATTGGGTTTTCCTGAAGCTCCAACCTTATCGGTTGCGGTCGTTGGCCCGTCGACGCAATGAAAAACTAAGTCCTCGCTTCTATGGTCCCTTCCTGGTGATGGAGCGGATTGGTGAGGTTGCCTATCGTCTGCAACTTCCATCTTTTGTGCGTATTCATGATGTTTTCCATGTGTCCCAGTTGCGGAAGGTATTACAGCCTTCCACACCAGTACAGCAGTTTCCTACTGCCTTGACAGAGGACATGGAGTTGGCTGTTGAGCCCGTAGCCTTTGC
>NW_010356528.1:0-507 GCF_000414095.1 Morus notabilis | reverse complement strand
CCTTCTCCAAATTCTTATCAAAACTTTATCTCTCAAGTGACCATAATTGCCCTGTACCATGGCAGTGAAGACACTGCCCCAAGCACCCGCACCTACACCAACTATCTTAAGAGGGTCTCCTTCCGCTTTGCCCATAAGCCAACGGATCTCATCAAGCTTCTCCTCAATTGACCCATTTGAGTTATGTATTAACCCATTAAGTACACACTATTATGAATCTCTCTATCACTGGCCCCAACCATCTTGTTTTTCTTCTCTCTTCTTATTCGTAAAGAACAAAACCAACAATTAACCAAAACCACAAGAATCTTTCCCAAGGTGCTCAAAATCAAGAATTCCCTAAAATAAACAAGTTGAACCCCAAATCCTCAAAGCCCCTGATCTTTGACACACTTCTGAAAGTAAGTATTAAACAAGCTGAGGACAACCCCAAATCAAAAAATCACCTAAAATAAATTAATAAACGTCTAAGAACTTCACCTAAACCGTAAACCCTCTTATCCAGAA
>NW_010356527.1:95157-95847 GCF_000414095.1 Morus notabilis | reverse complement strand
ATAATAAATATCCTATTACATCTCATGCTTCTAGGACACCATTAATTGACTTTCTAGGTATCTATGACTAATCTATGTCTGGAAGAACTTCTAAATCAGTTAAGAATTTCTAGAGTCAGGTTGCTTTCTTTTGTTGTTTCACAAGCTGCTACACATTAACTCTTAATGATAGAATTAGCAATCACACTTTGCCAACAACCTTTCTTGTCATGACTCATAGTCAAAGTCTATGTATCCCGCGAAAGACAACCCTTTCACTAACTAAACATATCTCATAGTTTCTTGTTTTCCTCATACACTTAAGGATGCACTACACGGCTACCCAATGATCGAATCTTGAGTTCAACTGACAACGACTAACCACTCCCACTGAACATCTGATATTCGGGCTTATAAAGAATAAGAACATTTTCTTTTCTTTCATTTGAAACATCTTGGTTTTGATCAAATCCGTAAGACTTAAGAGCCTTATCAAACCGGACGTTCCATGATCTAGAAGCTTACTTCAATCCATAAATAGATCTCTACATCTTACAGACTTTCTGCTCTAGACCTTTCTCTATGTAACCCTCTGGCTGATCGATATAGATGGTTTCCTCAAGATAGTCATTCAGAAAAGCTGTCTTGACATCCATCTGCCATATCTCATATTCAAAATATGTTGTTATGGCTAAGAGTGTTCGGATGGAC
>NW_010356527.1:81491-95018 GCF_000414095.1 Morus notabilis | reverse complement strand
CAACTCTTGTCGGTTGTGGTCCAATCTTATTGGAAAGTAACTTTTCCAGAACTGCTTTGCTTCTGGGCTTGATAACTATCATATAGTCATGCTCCAGAAACGTGGCATTTGTCGATACAAATACTTTTGATTCTTATGACTATTTAAAATAATCATTCTCTTGTCCCCATTGCATATCCCCATTGCTTATCTTCGTGTACTTTTTTCTCTGTTGTAGTGTCATGCGCTAACGCCATCCAGTAAGCTCTTTGCTGCCTAATTTTGCTTCAGCGATGCTGTAACATTTTCTTCACAATTCTTGCTATTCACACCAACACACCATAGACCACAACTCAGCCTTTTTTTTATTCATTTTTTTTTCAAAATCACCTCAGAAGTAGCACATATACAGATCGTAGCATGACAGACCACAAAACACAAAAATTGAAAATAAAACCATAGAAAAACAGACAAACTTACCTTCAGTTGAGCAAACTTTAGGCTTAAAGATGCCTAAGATAACTCTAATTTCTAGAGTTATCAAGTAGCGAGCGTCTCCTCCTCAGCCTCATAATCAAATTGTTTTTCCAGTAAATGAGTTGTTGCAACGGAGAAAAGAAATTACCAGAAGGAAGATAAAATAAAAGAATGAAAAAGACAAAAGAGGAAAGCTCCATATCTCTGTTGGGGCAGAGAAAAGAATACTCCAAATCAAAGTGCTACTGCTTGGAGAAAGAGGAAAGAGGAAAGTGAGCTACAATAAACAAAGCGTGATTTCAGAATATAAAAAGTGAATAAATAAATAGATAAAATGATTAATTTCGTAAATGTCCACCAAACATTGTATCTTGTTTCAACATACTTTAAATTTAAAAAGGAATTTATTTCACCTCTTAAAGTATGAAAAGTGATTCAAAATGCTTCATGAACTAATGTTTTTTCATAAATATCCTTTAAACTATTGATTTTGTGTCAACTTGCTCCTCAATCTTTTAAAAAATTAGGAAGCAAGTTGACACAAAAGTAATAATTCAAGGGACAAGTTAACTTAATATCAATAGTTTGGGAGATATTCATAAAAACATAAGTAATGTAATGTCAACAATTTATTAGTTTTATAAGTGTAGGGTTATTTTAAACTAAGATACATATTTTAAGGGGTGAAATGACTTTTTAAAGTTCAAGGAGCATGTTAAAATATAGTACAAAGTTCAAGAATATTTATGAAAATGATCCTATATAAAAATGAAGAAAGAACATGATTGTAAATCTCTATTCAAACTTTATGGTTCAAACTTACAAAGAAAAAAACACCTATAAGTCTGTTTGGTTCACACGTTTAAAATCATGATTCTGATTCTGTTATAGTATTTTTTTCTTACAAAAATTTTGAATAAAAAAAGTTATTGTCAATGAGCATTCTTTTTAATGTTGTCGATTATTAAGCTAATAAGCTATTTGCTAAACTCAATTATTTTACTACCAATGTGCTATACTTATCGAATAAGTAATAAAATGTCTTTTCAGTCTACAGAGCTAGAGTAGTCAATCTAGAGTGTGTTTGGGATTACTTTTAAAACTTTAAAAAGCACTTTGCACAATAAACAATGCAACTACAGTTTTTGGTAAAAGTGTATAAAAGCACTTTACACACAAACTAATACATTTTTTAAGTTATTTTGAGAAGTTGGTATGTGTAGTTTTTGGACATGTTTGTGAGAGCTTCTTAAAAGCTTTTTTCACTTCCTGATTCTAAAAGCCGTTTTTAAAAGTATTTGGATGATCTGTTAGAAGTGCTTTGACTTTTTCAAAAGAGCTTCCAATCAAAGCCATAAAATGTGACTTCTAAAAACAAATTTCTGAACATATTTTAAAACTTGTACCAGAGTTTTATTAAGACATTGTACACTTCATTTTAACACTTTTATTGCTTATTAGAAAATTATAAAATTATTTTGACCCATTAAGCTATTTTATTCAAAACACTTAAAAAAAAGCTACAGCTTGTACTGCTCTTCCTCTACTGACTAAAAGTAAAAGCAACAGTTCTGCTAAACAGGCACATTATATTCTACTTCTGCTTTTGCTTTAAGTAAAAGTAGTGCTTTTATTAAAAGCGTAGCGATTATTTTAAAAGCACAATAACCCAAACAACAATCACGTAGTTAAAGCAAGTGAGGGCGTTTGATTCAACAGGAATGGATGCTTTCCCTTTATACAACCTCAAGCTTCAAGCAAATAAAGGGTACCACTTAAAACAGCACAGTTCTTGGATACAGGGGCTTGTCCCAACAATCTTTTATTTTTATTGCTATGAGCTTAGTAATTACTATGCTAACTGCGGACAATATCTTTTATGTTTCTTGATTGTTATAGGCGAGAGACAGAATTGACCAATCTTGCACGATTGTTGATTTATTTTACATGATTATGCATAATTAGGATTTGGACCCTGTACAAGTATCAACAAACTTTAAGTACAAAACCTAGCAACCCTATCAACAAACGACCTTAAATTATTAAGGAATAAAGAAGCAATCTTCTTTTGACAGTCAAAACGACAACCGAATATATTGATCTGTTATACACGCATGTTTATAAAGAGACGTCATTTTTCCCTTCATTGGGTACGTAGGCAGCCTGGTTTAGGTCCAGCCACAAATAAATAAAACAACCTTTTTTTTCCCTTCCAATATTGGAATTATATTATAGAAGAGCTTCACAGTTTTTCTTCAACTGCAATTCAGAAAGAGGAAAGTGTTTAAGCTAATAGAGCTGTGTTTTGAAAGTGGTCACCATTCTGCTTCTCTTAAATATTCAGCAAATTAAGTTTTTGAAGCACTATGCTTAGTCTAATGCAAAAAAATATAAAAAAAAAAAAAAAAAAAAAAAAAAAAAAAGGAAAATCTCTCAAAAAGAGACAATTTTATTCATATTGACTATGGGAAGAAACAACTCCTCTTTGTACATAGAAGTTACTGAAATAAAACAAATAGTTGCAAAGCAGAAAGTCAGAAAGTTCCTTGGGAGTGAATGTGATTCGGTTCCAGCATCAATGAGAAATTCAAGAACTTGTGGCTTTCTTCTTCTGCCAAATGTTGCAGGGATGATCTCTGAATGTTTAAATACTTTAGAATTATTTAAATTTACACATCAGAAACATTTATTAATTAATAACCAATTAATTAATTCAAATCAGGCACACTAATATATCTCAATTACCTTGATTAATCACATTTAATTCTTCAGGGACTCAGGGCTACACCCACAGCATACGCCCAAAGGATTTTCAGTATTGTACATACATGAACATATAAATAACATTACAGACATCAACCACAGTCTAGAAATTCAAAGTTCAGAATTTACAGAATTTACAAATTCTTGCATTAGTACACAGGGATGATGATCACAATCCTCTCCAAATCAGGTGGTAGCAACTCAGCTACTCCGCACTACTCCTAGAGTTGCCTGGGAGGGTTTAACATTTATAAAACAATAGAATGTGAGCAAAAGGTCAAGTATGATATATTTTTGAAATAACTTTATAAACGAATAAATAAATAATCAATGAAATAAATAGAGACATTCAGTTCCAACACAACAGCCGGAACATCACATCCCTTTTCTCAAAGGAAATATAACTGAAAATCTCCGTATTACAAGCATCAGCAAGTAATTTATACTATGATAAATTACTTACACAACCACATGCACAAGCCTATCACCCCCGGGCCGGGTTTCAGGTTCTGCCCCCAAGGATGCACTCTCCATATCCTATCTAGGCCATCAGCCGATTTACAGATTCGCACTCTTGTCTTAAGAATTCATTCATTAAACTTTATGAAACAGTTCATTATAATTCCAATAGCTAAACTTAAGCTATGGTTTTGAACATGCTTTTCTTTCGAAAACATGCCATTTCTTTAAAACATTTACAAGGCCAAAACTCTTTTAAAAACAGGCTATCAAAGAAAGGGATAAGGAATCTTACCTCTCAAGTACCAAACCTGGCTAGCGGTGCACTATTCCGCCTTTTGCTTCCTCAAAGCCCCTCAATCTAAGTCCTCAGCTAACACTGATACAAGACAACACTTTAGGATCCAATTCTCATTCCTAAAGTAATTCAATCTCAATTATATCCTTTGATTTCCTATTAGTGTGCCATAATTCATTTACTGGTTTCGTAAACCATTTCATGTTTCAAATCTTCATTCCAAGGGTTTTGATTCCAAAACATGGATTAAAGATGCTAATCCATTCACTCTAGATCCCCAAATGAAGCTGATTTGGGTTCTCCTCGAAAACTGAGGTCAAAACAAGGTCAAACCCAGTGTACACCGGTCGACCGGTGACAGAGCAGTTTAACACCACCGGTCGATCGGTGGTGTGCAATTCGGTCGACCGCATGGGTCAACCGGTGGAATCAGTGCAGTCTGGTCGACCGGTCCGGTCGACCGCACAGGCCGACCTATGAAGAGCAGTAGGGCGAGGAAACTCACCAAAATCAGTCCGAAAACCTGTGATTTCAATTCCAATTCAAAATATCTCAAAGGAAAACCAATAAATCAAGGTTCTAAGTACTTAATCAAGTCCAAAGAATCCAAGATCTCTAATTTCTACCATATTTTTACTCAAAATCCATCATAATCTATTTTGAACTAAAAACAAGTTTTTAAATCTGAAAAACTTGAGATTCAAGAAAGGTTTTTTAGAAATCTTACCTCGAATCCTTCTCTTGACGTTGAAAACTTCTTTAAATTTCTCCTTGGTTCAAAATCCGGATGATTTGAAGCAAAATCAAAGAGAGGGGGAAAGTGAGGGAACGAGAGAGAGTGAGAGAGAGGGAGAGTGTGAAGAACGACAAAGAAGAGAGAGAGAGTGCACGGGAAAAAGGAAGTAAAAAGGAAAAAGAAAAGGAAAAGAAAAAGAAAAAGGACAAGTGTCACAAAATATTTAAAAGACAATTCAGAAAATGTGCCCACACACACTTCTGGATAAAATATAATTACTGAGAATATTTAAATACCTTAGAATTATTTAAATTTACACTTCAGAAACATTTAATATCCAATAATTAATTAATTAAACCAGATTAGGCACACTAATAAATCTCAATTACCTTAATTAATCTCATTTAATTCTTCGGGGTGTTACATCTCAGCTATTCAGCACTGCTCCTAGCGTCGCCTAGAAGGAGTTTAATATTTATAAAAGCAAATAAAACATAAGCGAAAAGCCCAGTAGGATGTATTTTAAAATAACTTTACAAATAAATAAATAGGTAAATAAATAAATGAATAAGTAAATAAAGATATTCAGTTCCAACACAACAGCCGGAACCTCACATCTTTTTTCTGAAAGGAAATATAAACTGAAAACTCCATATTACAGGCATCAGCAAGTAATTTATCCTCTGATAAATTACTTACACAACTACAAGCACAAGCCTTATCACCACCGTAGTGGCCCAGTCCGGGTTTCGGGTCCTACCCGCAAAGATATTCTCTCCATATCTTATCTAGGCCATCAGCAGGTTTACCGGTTCGTAAGATCTCTTATCTTAAGAAATTGTCCATTAAAAACTCTGAAATAGTTCATTATAATTCCAATAGCTAAAATCAAGCTATTGTGTTAAAATACTTTTCTTTTGCAATCATGTCATTTCTTTAAAACATTTGCAAGGCCAAAACACTATTAAAAACAGGCTATTGAAGGAAAGGATAGGAAATCCTACCTCTCAAGTACCAAACATGTGGCTAGCGTTGCACTATTCTGGCTTTTGCTTCCTCAAAGCATTCAATTCGACTCCTCAGCTAGCATTGATACAAAAAAACACTTTAGGATCCAATTCTCATTCCTAAAGCAATTCAATCTCACTTGTACACCTCGATTTTCCATTAGTGCGCCGTAATCCAATTCTAAGTTTCATAAGTCATTTTATATTTGAAACCATCATTCCAAGGGTTTTGATTCCAAAACATTGATTAAAGATGTTAATCCCTCTATTTTAGGTCCCCAAATAAAGCTAATTTAGATTCTATTCGAAAATCAAGATCAAAACAATATTCTTGGACAAAATAGGGTCAAACCCCGTGTACACCAGTCGACTAGTGACAGAGAGGTTATTCTCCACCGGTCGACCGGTTCCAGTCGGCCGGTGGAGAAGGAACCGGTTGACCGGTCCGGTCGACCGGTGGGAGCAATGCAGGATGGCCGACATGGCCGATTCGAAGAAAATCAAAACCAATTTCTCCTGCAGTACTCCGACGTCGCTGTCGATGGCCATTCCGGCGGAGCTCGCCGGCGCCATCCCTTTGATCGAGCGATTTCAGGTTGAGGCATTTCTAAGACTAATGCACAAACAGATTCAGTCTTCGCCAAACACGGCTTCTTCTCCAAAAAATTCGCCGGACCTCAAATCGGTGACAAGTTCACCTTTGAGGTATGTTGTGCTTCCAGAAGGTCCTTTCCATTTTGCAAGATTTTGGCGCATTTTCTGTTTCTTAATGAATCATATTTCATAACACTAACAGGTGCCTATTCCAACATCGTTACTCAAAATTAACGCTGACCTGGTCAGCAAGGCCACAAAGTTGTTCCATATCATACTCAAGTATATGGGAGTCGATCATCCCTCTGAACGGCTCGCTCCAGCAAGCCTCGATGAACGAATCGAGCTCGTTGGAAAACTCTATAAGCAAACGTTAAAGCGAATAGACCTTCGGGATGAACTGTTTGTTCAGATTTCAAAGCAAACTAGGAATAATCCTGACAGGTAAATGCCTAGCCTATGCATAATGTCCTCTTTTCGTGCGTTATAACTTTTGCCGTAAATACTGTTGATGGAAAAACAAACGTTCAGAAGGTGCGTGATGATCTTGGCCTAATTAAGTATGAGTTTAGGAACTTGAATTGAAGAGAGAATTTAAACTCAGATTTTAACCCCAAATTCAAGTTAAAACTCAAGTTTGTACTCTTGTTGATGGGAAAACAAACATTCAGAAGGTGCGTGATGATCTTGTCCTAATTAAGTATGAGTTTAGGAACTTGAGTTGAAGAGAGAATTTAAACTCAGATTTTAACCCTAAATTCAAGTTAAAACTCAAGTTTGTACAGTTGTCGTATGTGCAAGTATGTAGTTCTGGCTGAAGAATTTTTTGTTACTTCTACACGTTTTTTAACACACAATGTATGAATTATTACTAATGATGCTTTTAATCAGTGAACCAAGTGTTTCTTGTATTTTCTTATACCCTCCGACCTCTAAGTTTTGATATGCCTGGCTATATTGTCACAGTTACAACATGATTATGTATTGGGCAATTATCCTGTTGGAAGGGATGATGCCGCACTGCAATGTATTTCAATTTAAAACCAAGCAGGTTCAAACTTCTTTCTAACTTTACACTGCTTTTCTTTTTTTACAAGTTGTCAAGCTTCGCCACTCTGTATAGTTTTATGGTTTTATGGAAGTTCTGATTTTTCTGCACCATGTAGGGGGAAGAAATTTGTGTTGCTCTTCAAACACATATAAATGATGTCATGTTACGGCATTACTCTAAAGCTCAGTCTGCTGCCAGTGGCTCAGTAAACGGAGACTTTTCTAACATTTTTAAATCATCAAATGTGGAAGCATTTGAAAAACGTGTTCAGGATTTGTCAAAAGCTGTTGAAGAATCTCAGAGGGATGCTGATCAAGTATGCTTTGAACGAAACATAAGTATTGATTGTTTAAGCTGGTTGCTGAGTGACGCCATAGTAAAAAATCCATATCATCCATGAACCTACCTACACAATAAATATCTAGCGCCCCCCCCAAAAAAAAAAAAGACGGAAGACAATCTGATATAACATGTCTACAATGGGGTGAGAAAATCTCGAGGAAAATAAGCAAATAATGTCAAAAATACTAAACCAAACTGGGAAGGTCTAAGCGAAAAAGCAGAGGAGGATTTAATCTGAATGATGAAATTGCAGTTTCCCTGAGAAATATTCTGTGTGGTCAACATGGCCATACCCTGAAAGTTGCAAGCCATGTCATCTTGATTCTGTACCTGAAAGTACATGTTGAAGGCATAAGAGGCGTTCCCGTTTGAATCCAAATTGTTGCAAGAAGAACCATATCCGAGCGCCGTGCAATCGGAGAATGTGCAAGCATAGTCTATGTTGTCCGCGAGCTTGCTCAAATCCTTGGCATTGGGGTTGAACATGCACCATTTGTTGGGAAGATATTCTACATTCTTGGCAGGCACAAGTAGCTTGTTCTGACCCTGACCAGAAAGATCAACTGGGAACTTGGGCTGGCCGTCGTACCTAAAAATCCCCCAGTGGCGCTCGAAATTCCCCGGCGCAACGCTCTTGGCATCCTCATCAATAAGTCCAAACAAGTAGACTTCTATGTATCCGGGTCGCAATGGGGTGCCCCTATTGGATGCAAGTCTTGGCAAAAGTCCATTGTAGAATCTGTAAGCATAACCCGTATTGGCATTCTTGTCCCCATCCGTTGGCCAACCCACCTCACCAACCAAAATGGTCATGTCGCCGTATCCTGCAGCTCTCAAGGCGGCCACAAGGGTGTCAAAGTTGGCATCAAACACATTGGTGTACTGGATTCCAGTAGATGGATCGAGAATGGTATTGCTCACGCCATCAAAAAAGGCGTAGTCAAATGGGAAGTGGTCATTTCCATAAAGACTTAAGAAAGGGTATATGTTTACGGTGAAAGGTGCCTTGTTTTCGTTTAGGAACTGGACAATCTGAGTCATCAGTTGGTTGATATCAGTGCGGAATCTTCCAGCAGATGGGAAGGGGTTGCTTTCTGGTGAGTTGTAGACGTCGGCGTTTAAGGGCACAGTAGCCTTTATAGAGTCTCCAACACCAGCTTCATTAAGGGCCCTTTGAATGTTTTGAAGCGCCGGGAAGGTGACGTTTAGAAATGAGCCATTGTAGGATGAGAGGAAAGGTTCATTACCGACGGCTACGTACCTGGGCAGAGAAGAGAACGAAAGAAGATGGCATAGAATCAACGGACAGCTTAATTGCTTAAAAGCTACACATTGCTTTTTTCAACTCAACAGAGCCACGAAAACTAAATAGATAAACACGTACATCAAAGCAAACAAATAGCTGAGGCAAAAGCAAAATTATTTAAAAAAAAAATAAAAAAAAGAGGCAATTTTCTGAACCGGATCGCTTCAAGTTGAGACCAAAATGATTGCTAAAATACTAGCCACTTTTATGCCTTTATTATTCCTTACGAAAAATACACACATAAAATCACAAGGTTCTATGAAGTTATATGATTGATAGGTTGAAGGTAAAGGTATCGAATTGATATATCTCCAGGAAGACTTCCAGTTCCAATTACTAAAACATGAAAGAGAAGCAGGCCTCCGACTCCTAGGAATTAGGAGAATATAACTTTTAAGGTAATAAAGTAACATACATGATATGCAAAATACATACATATATATGATCTCTTTACAAGTTTGTGCTAATCTTATATCTAACATAACACAACTGACATAAACAAATATTATGGTTAACTTCTTCAACACACTCGTCTTAGATATTTGCTCCAACACAATCTTTGTAAAGAAACAAACAAGCAAAAAGGACATTGATACTAATGATTTGTGCAAAGTAAAGACGAAAACAAGAAGAACATTGATATTAAAAGTTGGAAACAAAGTTGCTAAGAATCCAATGCAAATGCTCAAAATCAAAGAGATTGCAAAAGGAGAAGATTTCAGTAAAAGAAAGAGAAAAAATAGAAATAATTTAATTACTTGATGTTAACACCGCCGCTGAAGTTGTAACGAGTGACGTTGCGCTTGACCCAATCCTGGGCGCGCTTGAAGGAGTTCATGGCGGAGAGCTGGTCATTGGGAATGGCGACAAAGACCTCGATTCCGGAGCCAGCGAGTGCGCTCATGGTCGAGTCATCCGTGTCGAACAGTTTCACTTTCTGAATCCCATTGTCCTTGAGCATCTGCACAACCGTCTTCGGCGGAAGCTTGTGCGTCGCCTGCGTTCCCCAATTCACTCCAAGTCCTTCCACATCCTTCCACGAGAATGATATCCACACCAACAAGATCCATGGCAACAAGATTACTTTTTCCCCCCAAGAACTCAAGCCGAAGCCCATCTTCTTCTACTTCTTCTTCTTCTTCTTCTTCTTCTTCGAAACAAACTAACTGAATGAAACGGTTGCTTTTTTCGAGAAAAAAAAAGGTGGATTCTCTTCCTTCCTCCCACGATCGGCGAGAATCCAGCGATTTTCTTTTCTTTTTTTTATTTTTGAAATCGTCACAGAAAGGAGAGGAAAGTCGGAAACTGACGAATAATAAGAATAAGAATAAAAACGAAAGAAAGAAAGCGTTTTTACTTTTTCAATTGTCTTGCCTATAAATGAAAAAAAGATAGAAAAAGGAAAGCGAAGGAAATTAGCCAAAGAGAAGCAATAAATTGAAGGTGAAGAAACAGGAGTGAGCGTTCAAAACAAAAATGATATAAGAAAGAAGGATTAAGAACCACTTGAATAAAGTTTTGCACCGACCAAGGGAAAATCAGACAAAAGCTTCGAAATAGACGTTACTATTATAATTTATTATTATTTATTCTACTTCTAAAGTTAATATCCTTATTTGAGCATCACCCTCACCCACACCCACAAACAAATTACAAACACACCAATACCAAAACCAGAAGAAAAACTGAAAGAAAAGTGATCAGACGACGAAAAATTAGGAAAGGAAACCAGGGGATTTCCTTTTTAATATTCCTTGTAAAGTTTTCAACAAAAGAAAAACAGAACAAACCAATTGCCAATTCTGAAAACAGAGAGAAGCACTGTTTCTATTTGTTTGTTTATTTATTATATTTATTGAAAACAGAGAGAGAGAGAGAGAGAGAGAGAGAGAGAGAGCGAGCGAGCGAGAGAGGAAAACCGCAGAAAATGACAAACGAAAAAAATCCAAAAGACAAAAAGAGAAATAGTTTGAAACTCGTTTCCCTGCCAATGCCAAATGCCCAAATGCCAAGGATTTTCCGAGAGACGCTCCAACGGCTAGATTTTCACCAACCAACTCCAACAAATAGTTTCTTGTTAGGCTAATTACGACTTCTTTTCAGGGTTTAAAGTATAAACCCCTGAAAAATTTCAAAAAAAATAAAAATAAAAAACAGAAGCCTTTGGAGTTTGGAATAATAATAACTTATCTCAGTCTTTAGTAATATCTAAGCAGTAGTAGGTGAATCTATGGGCACGGAATTATTAGTTTCCCAAAAATAAAAATATGCAGAGTTTAAAAAAAAATATTAATCCAAAAAAAGAAAATTTAAATATATTACTTGGAAGAAAGCACAAGGAAAGTGCCAAGGCAGAGAGAGACTGGTGTAAAACGCGTCTCTCTCTCTCAATATTACTTGGAAAGTTTCTGCATACTCGAACGCACTTTTTCTTTTGTTTGTTTTTGTTCTTTTTTTTTAACGTGAATTTTTTACCACCGAACGCAAATAAAAATAAAAAACGTCGAGGCTTTTCTAATTTTCGGAGAAAAAAGAAAAATAAGAAGGGGGAACGACAAATGATGGAATGAGGGATGACGTGGCCCACTAAGGTGTGCATAAAGCTGAGACATCCCACGTTGTTCCCAACGACAGATCAGTAACAGCCCAACCTTAACAGCGGAGGGCATTATCGTCGTTTAAGAGACAGATCGGAGGAGAGCCGTAGGATTAGTACACCTTTTTCTATTACTATTTTTGTGGAGATTGAGACCTGATCCTATGATGGGTTCTTGAGCTGTGTACACGCCTTGTCTTCAGCCAAGTTGCTTGCTTCTCATCCGTTAATAAATGTCAATGCCTTGCCTTTACTTCTTTTTAAAGTGAACGAGAAATGACCCCAAAAAAAAAAAAAATATATATATATATATATATATGTGCCTTGACTGAAAAATCTTTCTTCATCTTATCATTCATGAAAGTTTTTACGGCATCCAAACGAGTCTTTTCAGAGGGAGCGCCGAATATGGCTTCTAGAGACTCCATTATCTCATAAGCAGTCTCCATCTCCTCATGCTTCTTGCGAAGCACATCGCTCATACTTGCCAGCATAAAGCACTTTGCTTTATTGTTGGCCTTGATCCAGCGATCATAAAGCTCTCTTGCGGTTTTGGATGCGTTTGCCACGGGTTCAGGAGGACATTCCTCTGCTAGGACAAATTTGTAGTCTTCACAGACTAATAGTATGTTCATGTTACTTTTCCACTTAGCATAGTTATCACCGTCTAATTTTTCAGTCACTAGTAGTGTGATAATGGGATTCGACATATTGCTGAAAATAAATAGAATATTCATCTAATCAATTTATGTGCATGAATATCAAGGCATGTTAATTTTGGCACAATTAAATATGATGCATGATGCACATAAAAAATACATAAATCATGTTTTAATTTTAGATGCCTACGATAATTCAATTTACCACGAATATAGTGCCGCCGTAGGGTAGGTCAAAATATCGTAAATTGGACCGAGACCTTCTCAATTAATAAACATAATCAAAATATCTCATATTTTCATATTTATCAACTACCGTTATTTTGGTCAAAAATATAATCAACAATTTGATTATATTTCCATGAGTGTAACCCATCATTTCAGATTCTACAGACTTAACTCCGGAGTGCCGCCGTAGGGTAGGTCAAACCGGAAATACATCCTTGAATCCTATCGCTAGGAAGTCAACCTTGTTATTGATCCGAAAGAACACTTTCCGTAGGGAGTGCGGAATCGGTACCGCCGTGAAGCCCCTTTCGAATCTCACGGTGTTCAACTAATGATGGAGACCAGTGGGTTGTATTGTCATATAACCCTCTCCCACTCATTATTTTGCAAATATGTATTTTGTTTGAAAAACATCTCATGATTTTCAAATCGAAAAATAAACAATTTATTTTTCGGATATGTGAAATTCTAAAATTTAACTCTTAAATTCAATTTCACATGTAACATTATTTTGCAAATTAATTTTGCAACTTAAATCAATTTAATCATATTAAATCGATTTTCAGCGCATGGTTCTCATTTTATTTTATTTTTCTAAAACACTTTTATAATAAATAAAATAAACAATAACGAATGCGCGTGTATGCATGACATGTTATAAAACATATGAGTAGGCACATTATATCTATATGGCATGTTATGTGCATGGACATATAATATATAATTATCAACATAAAATATAATTATATGCAATCAACTATTGAGATGGATTTGACCGGGTCCCATGGAAAAATAAATTACAACTCAATCGAATCGAATAAACAAATAATTACAATAATTATATTCTTCCGTTACATCAACGAGTCTTCGATTCTTGAATTCTTTATTCTTCGGCTTCATTCTTTGTCTCCAGGTTGGATTTCACCTTCCTCGGGATCCGGAACTTTTCCGGGCCCGTCGGCACGCATTACGAGGGTTTCAAAAACCTTTGGGCCCGTTCAGAATCAAATCCCGAACTTGGGCCGCCAGTTG
>NW_010356527.1:49948-68412 GCF_000414095.1 Morus notabilis | reverse complement strand
CTTTGAGAAAAAGGATGTGAGGTTCTGGCTGTTCTGTCGGGACTGAATGTCTTATTTTATTTATGTATTCAATTATTTATTCATGCGCTCATTTATTTTAAATATTTCAAATTATATCCTACTGGGTCTTTCGCTCACGTTTTATGTTTTAAATGTTAAACCCCTCCCAGGAGACTCGATGAGCGGTGCAGGGTAGCTGGAGTTGCTACTGTTGGATCAAGTGAGGATTGAGTTTATCCTCTTGAACAAATGTAAGGAATTTGAGAAATTATGTAAACCTATTTAATATTAGATTTACTAGACTGTGGTTGATGTCTGTTGTAATGATTAATTACATGAGCATGTATGTACGATACTGTATGTCCTGTGGGGTGGAGCCCTATGTGTCAGAGGCTCTGGAATTCTGTAATTCATTTATATTTTAATGCAGTTAAGTGTGGGGCCAGGTCTGGGAATCTGCTTTATTAATCCCTAATCGAGCTCCACGTCACCCACCCCGTTTGGGGGGCGTGATAGGTAGACTCAATTAGAATTTCTATGCTTAACGGAAATTATTAGAAATTCATATTGTGTCTGCGTCCATGTTCCACATAATCTCATTATGCGAAATACACTCATTCAATATCTCGCCATATTAACAGTGCAGATAACACCGTTCCATTCTAAATGGGAATGACATGTATTAATAATGTTTTAATTAAAGATTCTGAACTTTAATTAAATTCATTATGAACAATTACTTTTGATTATTATCCTTAAACATTATCCTCTCGTATACAACACTTATATACCATGTTTAAGGTTACATAAATAATCAAGGAATTTTATTTGATATTCATAAAATATTCATAAATATATGCACATAAAATGATGAATAAACTCTTTTATTAAATAAATAATAAATATCTTTTTACATCTCATGCTTCTAAGACACTATTTTCAACACTAACTACATAGACAAAGGAAGGCATAAAAAACAGAAACAAAAGTGTTCATATACAACTGAAAATATAAAAAGATTTAACTATAATGACTGGATCAGAGGAAGACAAAGGAGGAAAAAGAAAAAATGAAGATGGCAGAGAAGACAGAAGTTGAGAAAAGAGGAGATGTCAACATTCTACATTCTTAAAATGATTGAGAAGCCCACGACAAAGACAAAAGGAAGGATAAAAAGACAGACACAAAAGTGTCCATGTATGACTCAAAGTATAAGAAGACTAAAATACCTAGCACCCACACATAGAAGAAGGAAATGAAAAGGGCAAAGCCGTCACTCCACCATGCAATCAGCCATTAAATGAATCACTCCACTGTACAGGGAAGAGTAAAATATATGTATATGAATAGTGAACGGAAGCTCTCCTTTAGTATATGGAATAGTAATAATAATGATTTGTAACTTTTTTTTAGCAAGACAGAGGCATGGAAAAGGGAAGACAATTGGAATAGAAAAAGAGAAGCATGAATAAGTAAATTAGAACTTTAAGGCAAGGCAAAGAACGAAGAAATAGGTTGAGTAAAAACTAAAGTAGGAAAGGCATAGCCACAACATTTTTTGGACAAATCAAACAAACTTTAATACATGAAAATTGAGTATGATCATCATCACCAATATACATATACAGGTTTTTTTATGAATTAGGAAATGATAGAGAAAACACTTAATATACCATAATTACCTATTTATGAATGAAAATATTCACTAAAATGTAAGATAAGCTTATATAGATGCAGATAATCCTGAACAAATCTCACACATTAATCATGTTATAAAAAATCACTCCATCTATCATCAGCAACATTTATTAAAAATATATGAATAGAAGTTTTTAGGAATACCTTAGTCCTGTAAATAACAACCCGAATAGGACAGGCACGACAACTAAGGTCGAATCTCAAAAAAAGGATAAAGCAATATGAATGCAAAGCAATAGATGATAGGAAACCTGAAAAAATAGACATAAATAAGTAAGTGAGTGGAAAAGCAAAGAAACATTAAAGAAAGGAGAATAAAAAGGGCAAAAAAAAAAGACCAAGGAAAAAAATAGATATTACAGTATTTTTATATAATGATGATGACTCAAGTATGAATTTTTCATCAATGGGTTGGTTTTGAAAAGGAAACATTTTATTAAAATGCTATTTAAAGAAAAATTTACTGAAAAAGATATGGAAAGGAAATCAATAAGTATAGATCACTTACTTGTAGAACAAAGAATGAAATAAAAATTGATTACTAATATTTGCTAACAATAGGACTAAATTTTAATCAACCTTATAGATTGACAGTATCTATCAATACAGTGACAAACCGAATAGGAGAAAAGATAAAAAGACGTAAATAACCAATATTATCAATGGCATAGCAAATTGATATATTTAGTATCAGCAACAGTCATTGGAACCATATAGAAAAACTTTTATTGATATTTCAATAAGAAAGAGTGCAGCGGAAAAGGGAAAAGAGAAAAGAAAAATAAATAAACAAAAAAAGAAAAAGTGACCAAAAAAGGGGGAAAAGTGCCTAAAAAATTTGTAAAACATAAACATCATAGTATTTTTATACAGGAATCATGGCTCATGTATTAAATGTTTTTATCAATATGTGATGAACAAATAAACTTATATGCTTCTAGCCAGTTTGT
This sequence comes from Morus notabilis, assembly GCF_000414095.1. NCBI lineage: Eukaryota > Viridiplantae > Streptophyta > Magnoliopsida > Rosales > Moraceae > Morus > Morus notabilis. Next base: position 65,764 of record NW_010356527.1, on the reverse strand, counting down.
GGCTACCTACTATAGGCAACTACACAAAGGCATGAATATAAATAAGATATTTGGACCATCACACATATTATAGTCGGTATGTTTCAAAGAATAACCGGACGGAGTAAGATATAAAGTTATCCAAAAACTACCAGTAGATGAAAAGGAAAAGAAAAAAAAATAGGGATCCTCTTGCTTATACGAAGTAGAGAGAAAACAAAAATCATGTAAGAGATATAGCTCAAAACAAAATAGAGGAGAGGGAAAATCAGAAGAAACAGGAAGATAAAACCCAAAGATATTGAAAAATGCATCATGAACAATGAGAGGAACCTGCCTTGGCAATAGATAATTCCTAGTACATAATTGAAAGTTAAAAGGTAAAACAGAGATGAAAAGGATACAAAATAACATATTATATGAGTAAATAAATCTCAATTGAATTGGTGAGAGTAAAAATATTAGGGATTTATAATAACATAAACTCATGGGAAAATATCATAGGCAATGAAAGTAAAGAAAAAAAAACAAGGATTTAATACTGTAAGAAGGAAACTAAGACACACACACACACAAATAAGTCCTAAATTAAAGAGTGATCCCAACAAAATGCAAACATCAGAATGAGAAAAAAATAGGAAAGAGGGAATGGCCAAAAATTTTGAATGAAAGAAAGTAGAGGAAAAAAAAGTATGAAATGAAAATGATAAATCCATAGCAACTTTTAGACAAATCATATCAAATTCAACATAGCAAGGTTATTCTTGTTCATCATCGCCATGAGGGGAAAAGAAATAAAAAATAAGGAGGAAACGAAGGAAAGGAAGGGGAAAAGGAAGAAGGAAGAGATTGGGGGGGAACAGGAAAGGGACGCAGAGTAAAAAAAAAGGACAAGAAAAAAAAATAAAAGCTGAAGCTAAAACATTCTAAATAAATTCATATATGTAAGTATGTTACTAAGAAATCAATAAAGTGCAAGTATACATACCAATACCATTAGAACATACACTACAATAAAAAAGGTCATTTGCGGCGACTAAATGTCGTCGTAAATAGGTGATATGTCGTCGTAAATACTGCAATTTTGACGACATGTCATCGCAAATTAGTCGCCACAAAAAATTAGACGCAAATGATATATTTGCGACGACAAAGTTTTGACCTATCGTTGCACATATAGTAATGGCGACAGTCGTCGTGAATAAGTCGTCACGAATGTTCCGTCGAATATGTCGATGATTATGACGTGTCGTAGAGTATTTGCGACAACATAGTGTCGTCAAAAAAGTGTTTAAAACCTTTTACGACGACACTTTCTTCGCTAGTAATGTGATCTATTTGCGACGATACCTTAGAAATGTCATCGCAAATAGTATTTTTTTGTACTTTCTTCATAATATTAATTAATAAAGATAAAAATTTGAAGAAAATATATAATAAAATAATATAATATAATTGATATAAAATAGTCAACACAATAATGAAATAAGTCTTACAAAGTAAATTAATTAAGAAATACTAAAAAGTATTGATAATAAAAAAAATAAAAACAGATATTTTAATCTCCTAAAGTAGTAGCATCGTCATCCTCATCCTTGTCTTCTTTGTTTCGCTCAGGCGGCGGAGGAACCAATGATTGGGGACGGTTAACTGGTAAGAAGTTCATGTTGGGATTCATCGAGCGCATGACTTCCATCATGATCTGCTGGTTGTCGAACATATTGCGTTGCTCGATGTAAAGGTTATTCAGCCAGTTTTGGACATGCTGGGGTAAATTAACCGAAGACAACCCGTCCAATTGCGAAGCAAATGATGAGGTGGAAAAGCTTGAATGATTCCTCCATGGCAATGTCGGTCCCACTCCCTTAGTGTGCCATCTGCGCTTTCTCAAGACTTGGGATATAATTCCCTCCTCATTAACCACCGTGGATGAACCTTCCCTAGCAGACTGTGTCATCTGCGTGGTTCTTTCCACCTCTATCTGAGCTTGCAAAGGTAAATGAAATAAAAATGAATAAAAATAGTATAATATGTTATGTTAAATATGAAAAAAGAAATAAGTTTAAAATTTACTTACAAATGCATGTTCTGCATCCGGATTGATAATATTTTACCCATGACGGTGCATGTCACCCCACTGTCAATTAATGATCTTGGCTCATGGGTCTCGGGATTTGCCTAATCAAGTTAAACGTGTTAGAATAATTATTAAGCTAAAGTGACAAAAACTTAATAAGTATGCAAATTAGTATTATCTTATCGAAACGATACTGGGAGTATGACTTTCTACTATGGAAGCTAGACCATTCTGACTGCTACGGTTTTGTTGATTTGTAGCATATTTTTTCTAGCAATAATCATAGATGAATTAGTAACATACTTAATAATTAAATAAACCAATTAATAAAAAGTAAGAAAATATAATGAAATTGAACCTGAAAAATAGGGGACGTAAAACGATCACAGTAAGGTCCCCATTGCTCTTTGCTCTTCAAGTTTTTAGGAGGATTTTGCCTGATAAAATCCTCATTTTCTGCCCCTCCTATCTTCTGGAAGTGTCTGTGTAAGGTAGTCTTCCAGTCCTTATAACATTTGCTGGCTTCACGGTCAACTACATCTCTAATGATGCTGTTGTCGCGGTCGTAGTTGAGGTTAAACCAATCTTGAAATGCATTAAAAATCAATAAATGAATCTTATTTATTGTATCCACAATTAAAAATGTTTAGAACAAATTTTGTTTTAAATAGATACCAGCATGCGATTTTAAATCCTCCTTTTGTGCTCTTCAGGCACATCCTTCTAGGCATTGTAATGTGGGTCACATATATCTCTTGTATTCAAGCTGACATCACTGTCAAAATATTTGGCATTTTCGCCAATCGCCTTCCACGAACCTGTCTCGTCAAAGGTAACATCGAGCTTCCCATCTTTGTGTACTTTCTCTACTATATCTCGACCAATAGCTATTCCTCGACCAGACTGATGTCGAGATGTCGGCTCCGGAACTATACAAAAATAAAAATAACGAAATTTGATTATAGAGAGTTCGACAAGTAACAAGTTGTAGGAGCGCGTGTTATAGCGTATAATACATGACTGACAATGTACCCGGAGTCTCATCAGATAAGGTGGAGACTATGATCCTCCTGCAGAACCGGTGCATTTAGCTACTGGGCCAAATATTGAGATGATGTGTCGTAAAAGAAATTTTATTTGTTACTTTATTTGGTACACAATTTTTTAAAAATTTTATAAAAAATTAATAAATTTGATGTAACTAATTTGGTTCTATTCGTCGTCACTACGAATGTCTACAACATCATCGGCACTTTCTACGTTGTCATCATCTTCAGAATCGACGAGTTCATCTTCGATATAGTCAAACACAGTTTCATCATCACCATGGTCAATAAAGTCTTCTTCATCTTCAGCAGGCGACTTAGCCCGCAAGTATGCGTCGACATCAGACGTGACAGTATTTACTTCGATATCAGGCCGATCAAATGTTAAGTTGTCCAGTTCAGGTAGTTCAACTACTAACTCAACATTTCGTCAACTGATTCATTTATTGGATTGGACGCAACATCAACTTCGCCATGGTCATACCATGTCATATATAAAAGATTGAAACCATATTGGTGTATGTGTGCTCTAACTGTTTCTACTGGAAAACACTTATGGTTTAAAGACCTCCGACACAGACAACTTGTACAACCGCTTTTATCGACATAATCTTTGACAATATTGATAAACGCAGACCCTTCCCAATACTGATCAGACAACCGATTTTTCATATGTATCCAACTCTTGTCAATTGGCATCTTGACTATAAAAATAATAACACAACTAATCATACTTTATGTTTTCTTGTGACTATATAATCACGTTTATAAAGAAAGTTTAACATTTCATGCTTCAATTTTATAAGTTTTATCAAATTTTATGAACAAGTTATTTTTTTATTGTTGCACTCACAATGTTTATAATTAATTTTTAATTTTCTTTCTATTAATATAACTAATTCTTATTAATTAAATTCTTAAAATTAATAGATTTTAATAAAATTTTAGCATTATAATGACATATTTTTCTTATTATCCAAAAATTCAAACCTACAAAAAATTGTTTTTAAAAGATTTCGGCACACCATAACTGCAAGATGTGCCACCCATAACAATTATTAAAACTTTTAATCTCAACCTAAATCAAATTATAACGTTAAAATTTCAACAATCTCAATATCAAATTTCAACAATCTCAAAATTCAAAATCTAAAATTTAATCTATAATCCAAATTTCAAATTATATACTAATTCTAAAATTTTAAAATCTATAAATTAAATTTTAAGATTTATAATCTATAATTATATACAATTCAAATAATAAAAAACTCATAAATTTTAAACTAACAAATACAATAATTCGGACCAAAAAAACTTACAAAATTTAAACCCACTGAAACAGGGGTTGAAAACGGGACAAAGGGCGGCGGCGGCGGCAGACTTTGGCGCCGGCGGCAGATTTCAGCAGTGGCAGCAAAATTTTAGATTTTGGGATTTTTTGGATGAAAAAACAAATAAAACATATAATATTGTTGATTTTGAAGAGAATACAAAGAGATTTTGAGAGTTTGGGGTGAGAAAACAGGAAAAAATTGGTGAGAGGCCGAGTGAGAGAGAGAGAGAGAGAGAGAGAGAGAGAGATCGATCGGAGAAAATAGAGGAGGAGGCTCTGCTCATGGGCATATAACAGACTTTTTTGTGACGACATAATAGAATATTTCTGACGACATGTCTCGCCAAAATAACTTAAAATTAGTTGCGACGACATCTCATTATTTACAATGACAAATGTTGTGGGAGGAAAGGTTGTGGAATCCTTATTTGTGATGCATCTGTAATGTCGTCGCAAATAATATTTGGAGGCCTGCCTAGTTTTCCCGCCTGGTAAATTAGTGAGGGAATACAATCACTTTTTGCGACGACACACATTAATGTCGTCGCAAAAAAAATATGCCACCCGTCAAAATAATCCTTTTTGCTGGGGAAAAAAAATAAATTATATTTTATATGTGCGGGACTATTTCCGTCGCAAATAATGGACTATTTGCGACGACATGTCGTCGCAAAAAGCGCTATTTTGGCGCTAAAAGTTCACACCATACGAAATCTGACACCAGCCATTATTTGCAATGACATGTGACATTTTTGCGACGACATTATTTTTTCAGTTTTATAAAATTATTTACGACGACGTGTCGCTGCAAATATTCACTTATTTGTGACAACAAATGTCGTCGCAAATAGGCCAAATTGTAGTAGTGATTATAAAATACTAAAACCATAAATCAACAGCAATGCTAAAGCAAAGAGACAATAGTTATTAATAACATTAGAAAAAAGAAAGTAAAAGATATTAATAATACCTGAAACTTTGTCAAACTGCTCTAACTGTAAGATATGGACCAATCTGAAAGGAACAGAAGCAGTCAAAGGTTGAAGGATAAGCAAACAAAGTAGATAAATATTAAATAACAGGTACAAGAGATGAAGGCAGAAACGTGTATCACAGATGTATGCAAGCTGCAGTATTGATAAATGTTAAATGGAAAAATTAGCATAAACAATAGGTAACTTCTAATAATATGACACGTAATAAAGCATATTCAGCTAATTACAAAAATTAAGAAACCAAAAGTTTTTCAAAAAGTAACAAAGATTTTTTACTTTTTGTTTAATTTTGTCAAACTGCTCTAATAATGTTTTCACATACATTCTATTTTTATTTTTCATTTTCCTTTTTGTTTAATTTTTAGCAAAGAAATTAACATACATTCTCTTTTTAGGTTTAGATAACGTTTTAAACGATATTTTACTATACTAGGATTATTGGTTTGCGAAATGATTTCATATGCGGAAGCGTATAGGTGCGGATCGCATATAATAATATTAAGAGATTTGATTAAGGAAACTTATTATAATGCATGTAGACACATAGATCATACTTGTATACGTATATAGATATAGATATATATTTTCGGTTTCTTCTTATCAAATCTCAAATCTCAACCAAGTGGCCAGTACCCTTTTTCAAGATTAATATCGGCCGCGACATAACTTAACGCATGAATTATACTTGAAATTTTCTTCGTAGAACTTCTCACGACTTTTTGGCAAGTATTTTGAGCATTCTTGAACGCAGTGCCACCATCATGAACAGTTAAACACTAGTAGTAGTAGTAGTTCCTAATTTAGTAAGAGAATTTGGCCGGTTGGCCATGATCAGCTCTGCCTTATAAATATAATTGATTGCATTCACAAGCTGCACAACCAACATCATTAATATTATGACTATGAAAAATAGTGCATTAATTGGCATAATGGTAGATCTCATGATCATGATCATTTCTATATTTGATTCTTTTAACCCAATATATTACTAAAAATTCATAAACTTATCAAGTGCAATATATAGTGCGGTTGGTCGAGAACTCGAGAATACTAATTGGCCCAACTAAAATATTTTATTACGTCCTTTTCGTCGTCTTTTAGTTCACACTGAAAGTTGTTAATCCATATATATATATATATATATATATATATATATATATGAAATGTCTTTAGTCCGGTAGGTATAAAATGGCTGACTGATCCGCTCAGACAATTGTGACCGTTAGATTGGAATTAAACGGTGTATATTTGTTTCTTTGTTTCTCCAAAACCTCTCACTTTCTCAAATGCACGAGCGAGCAGCATTCTCAAATCTTATTTTCTCTCGACCTCCCTCGACCTCCCTCGCCCTTCCTCGAGCTCCTTCGACCTCCTCCGCAGCCAGATCGGCACCGACGAGTTCCGACAGGCGGACCGCGTCCCGACAGGCGGACCGCGTCCCGACAACTCCCACAAGCAAACTCACTCCTATCTCCTCCTTCACCCTGACATTTCCTCTCTCCTGAAACAGCACCACTTCATCCTCTTTCTCCGTCGCCGCTTCCTCGAACGCCTCCGCAGGGATGTTGCCGGAGGTGACTTCCGACAGGCCGACAAGGAGACCCGCCGCCTAACGACCACTCCCACAACCAAACCCACTAACATTTTCTCTCCCCTCAAACACTACCGGTTCATCTTCTCCGCCTAACACTTCGTCGACGGAGATACTCCCGAGGTAATCTTCCAAACACTTTAAATTGTACAACATTTGTAAAGAAGAACTTAATTATACCTCGATTGTAGACTCGAATTATCTGGAAAATGGAAAAAATGGTTAAAAGGGGACGTTTTGGAAAATTGTTCTCCATTATCAAGTTGTGCAGAAAATTGTAAATAAAGGGGACGTTTTGGAAGATAGAAACACTATGGGTGGGTCGAATTTGTGGTTATTTGAAGCTAATTTTGATTCGTTGCTTCGATTTGGTAGTTATAGGGTTTGTACATGTGGTAAACAAAAAACCTATTGGGAAAGTGAAACGTCCCAATAGTAGAAAACTTATATAGATGCAGTACAAGTGGATTCATTTATTATTTTTCTGAATAACTATGAAACCGAAGATGTTTACAAAAAAGTATTAGTTGATTTAGTATTAGTTGATTTAGTTGAAAGAGTATTTTACAAAAAAGTGAAAACCTAGATTCATGCAATGCAAGTGGATTTATTTTTGAGTTTTCTGAATAAGTATGTAGGCGTGGATGTTTGTGGATGCTACAAGCCAGTATAATTTATTCTAGTTGAAATAGTTTTATACTATAAGTGGTATTAGGTTATAGCGTGTGCTATGCGATATATCGTGTAAGTAGTATGAATAAAATTGTGTGATTATTGCTATTGTCATCTTGGTGTTTCTTGTGGGTTATTTATTTTTAATCTTTTGGACAAATGTGTTGAGGACAGATGCATCCTGTGACATGGGAAGCATACATTAAGCTATGGTGACTAAACGGGGTCGTAAAAGGCAGAGTGTGGATCGTGTAGAAGAGGACAAAGAGCATCTGTCCACTTCGGTTTCTAACCAAAAATTAAATGTACGATGCTCCCCACTGCGGTTTGGTAAGATGTGTGCTCATCTTAGTGGGCGTAGAAGGGCGTTGGTTAAAGGAATGGGGTTTGGGGGGTTGTTGGAAATGGCTAGCGTGCACATATGTCACAAATTGATTATGTGGATGTTGGACAACTTTAAAGAGGAGGATTGCCCATTGACTATTTGTGGGAAGACGTTTGTCCTCACAATGGAGTTGTTTGGTGAAGTTATGGGGTTGTCTGATGGGGGGGACGACTTTGAGCAGCAAGGCACGGATGAGGAAGTGATTAATCGGAAGAAAGAAATAATGGATGGAAGGAGGCACCTACAGTTGTCTGATTTGGAGGATGACTTGTTAGATGATAAGCATCCTGATGACATATTTATTAGGAAGTTTTTACTGTTTGCTAGTGGAACTATCTTAATGCCAACAACAACTGTTGTGGTTGGAACAACCATACTTTCTTCCATAAACGGTGTTCATAGTGTGAAGAACTTAAATTGGGCAACACAGTGTCTTAGCCATCTTGTTAAGGCAATAATGCGTTATAAAAAAAAAAAGGAAAGGGGAATTCATTGGTGGATGTGTGCTATTTCTACAGGTAAATGCTAGATTACTCATGTTCGAACTTGAATGTTGATGATTTCTTTGGTTGGGACGCATATTATTTGTGATTAATAATAATCTTAACTTCCTTGTAAGGTGTTTTACCTGCACCACTTGGAGGGTCACTCTCAATTCATCGATCGCAGTAAAGTACCAATAACTGCGTGGACAGAGAAGAAGACTAGAGCAGTTCTAAGATGGATTAAGGCTTCCGGCGGTTACTCTGTTAAGAAGGTAACAAAGTTAAATGACTTGTATTGCTAAGGTGTTTTACCTGTTTTTTGTTTCAATTTTAACTTAATTTGTTTAAATTTGTACGTGTATACTAACGCTTTATTGTCTTGATTAATTGATGCAGATGCGGTCATCAATGGTCGAAGAATCAGGTGTTGGAAGAAGGACCGTTGAAACACATGCCCTCAACATCATGACCGAAGTAAACCGAACGAAGGATGTGGTTAGTGAGTTGGCTCAGCAACTCTCTAAGTTTAAAGAAGATATGTTGGATGTTATTAGGAGAGAAGTTCGTGTTGTGACTTCCGAAGCATTAGACGAGGCTAATTCCAATGCAGAGAAATCCGATGAAGTAAGGAGAAGTGTCGCCAATAAGAGTACGGACACGGAAGGTATTCAAAATGACGCCCCGTCGTGTGAACCTCCAATTAAACACGTAGAAGGGGCAGCAAATGAAAGGACATCCATTTCTGAGATAATGCGTGGAATGGATAATGTCGAAGATGAGTTTGCAAGCGTTTTTAAGTCACTCAATAGGATAAAGTCAGGACAATCGAAGCGGAATGTTGTTGGTTCAAGTGATTTGAAAACCAATGTAAATGGTTGGTTGGCTGCCATAGATCCTCCAGATAGTTTGCGAAGCGATGAAGTTGTTGATGTGACAATGGAGTGTATAGAAATAAGTGATTCAGAAACCCATATTGCTGAATCCGTTAGACAAAACCATCTCCGTGACCCGACTTGTCTTCTTAAAGAATACGTAGTAAGCAAGGGTCGAAGAGTAGGAAACTTTCTGTTGCGATTTGTCGTTAAGCCAACTGACCTATGTGTTGCTTTGTATGTATATGACGAGTCATTGAAGAATGGGTAAGTTTGAAAACCGGTGGTTATTATTAACCTAACCATTTCATTGCTTTAAATAAATCAAAATAAAATAAAAAATACATCACTAATGTTGTGGTAGTCCTATTTTCGTATGCAGTGAGATCCTTGACTCGTTTGGAAGATTTTCCTTAAGGCGGATGCACCTTGTTGAGTTAGCTCCCGGCTGAAATATTAGCGGCGCTGTAAGTAAATGATAGTACTTATGTCCCAATTCGCTATGTATTTGAAGAAACACATTGATGATGATAACTCAGTTACATCGTAATTAAACTATGATTGTGACGTGCAAATTATTGATTGCTATGCACGTTGTTTAATGGAGGCTTTACGAAGGTAGTTCCCCAATCCTATGGAGCAGCCAGTTTGGGTCCTTCCAACTCGAATTTCGGTATTGAGCAATGCATATATACTTTGAAAAAACAGTAAAATTTAACAAGTATGAGAAATATATAAAATTTGTTTCTATGGGAGTTGTAATTTGGTTTGTTGTACTATGTTCGCAGGTACTTTGTGCCACACTTAAGGACGAAGGCATCCAGAAGCACATAAAATTAATGCATTATGCGGAAGATGAGGAATGGCGTCGTAATTTTCTTGGTGATGTTGGAGCCTGTGATAAGGTATGCTCGCCCAACAAACTATTCATCATGTTCGAGCTAGAGCTATGTTGTTGTTTGTAAAATTGCAACAGAAAAACGGAGACAACTTTGAAGGAGTGAACAATGAAAAACTTTTTAGTAAAGAACACTAGAGATAAACAGGCCACGATTAAAGACATAAAAAACATAAAAACAGAACATTGCTATTCTGTTTTGCAATAAACAAGATTTACATCACCATCCTTCCGTACTTCTCTCAAGAGAAACGACTTGATGTTGACATGTTTAGTTTTAAAACTGGATTATGAGAAATAGCTATTGCACCTTGATTACCAGTTTGGATGAATTGAATCTTTTGTGTTGCTCTCCACGTTGTTTTTGGAAATGGTTGTCTGTGTTGGTTTCCATATTGACACGCTTGGCAGTGAAGAACATGATCTTCTAAAACAGGTAAATCCCTTACTAATTGCTTTGTTTGAAGTAGTAGTAGTCGTTGATGATGCTAATTACCGAGCCTTTTGTGCCATATCTCCGTGACATTTTCCTTGGTAGGAAAGGCAGCTTGCCCTTCCTCTAATGGATTAAGTGTGAAGCTCTTTCCTGTCATCTTCACGTTGAACATCTCTTGAGCAGAGGCATTATCTCCGTGACACTATCCTTGGTAGGAAAGGGAGCTTGCCCTTCCTCTAATGGATTAAGTGTGAAGCTCTTTCCTGTCATCTTCACGTTGAACATCTCTTGACCAGAGGCATCCTTTATCAGCCTGTCATCTTCACGTTCAAAATGTACTTTGAAGCATGTAGCAACAAAGACCTGATCCTCATCCTCTTGATCAGCAACTTGGGCATCTGCTTCTTGCTGCTGATTTTTTGTTTTGCAAAAAATAGCTTCATGACCAACTAGGTTACACCTGCTGCATTTTGCATCAGGTCTCGTGGATTATTTGAAAGGAGGATGACCCTTTCTGCCACAATGTTGGCATCGAGGATAATTTCCCTTCGGACCTCCGAAATAAACATTTAAAGGCTTAAAAAATACCTAACCACCATGTCCTATAATCAGCCCACGAGTAAACACATAAAAAAGAGAATATTAACAACCTCCTAGAAACTAGGACACAAACTTTGAAATATTCAGAAACAGAACAATAAAATTAAAAAACCATATGCAAACGTGGCAGTAGTGCTAAACACAACAGTAGTGCTAAACACAACAGCTAAAAAGCTATATTATGTGTGAATTAAAATCATGAGAAATCTATTGTAGATTGTGATACCATGTTATTCGTCGGAAGATCTGCACTGGTTTTTGGCCGTTTTGGACTTGAACCATCAACAAGTTGAGATTTGGGATTCACTGCCTCATCCTAGGAGTAGACATCGCCGGGGTTGTATTGCCATGGATTCGGTAAGTTGCTTTAACCGCTATCTATAATTTGTTGGAGTATTTTCGTGTGATATGTTTGAAAATGCTGTCATGCAGGTTAGCGTGCTTGCCAACTTCCTCGTAAGTGATTTGGAATTGGCATATGATGACGGACTGAATCTTAGTTCGTTCAAAGTAGTGCATAAGAAGGATATACCAACTCAAGCGAATGGGAATGACTGTGGCATCTTCGCACTAAAATTCATGTGGGCTGTTGCAACAGGGAACACCGTAGATAGTAAGGTATCAAAATTAATAATGTTCAGATGCATGCAATGAACATCCATATTTATGGTGACACGGTTTGTTCAGCTTGCAAACCGCATACTTTCATGTGTCTTAACTCTTGTTATATAACTGTCATTGATAGTTTGATTCGGAGGAGGCACGGTTCTTTCTCGGTCTCGAACTTGTTAGATCAAAGATGAACAATGTTAGGGAAGGCACTCTGAATGCAGCGTACAAGCATTCGAAGGATGTTATGTCGAGGTACAGTCTGCAGGAGTTGAGCACCACTACGGAGGAGAAAGTAAGTGCACCATCAGTCGTTGACCCAGAGCCTGGAGTGCAAAATTTGGCGTATGCGACAAAGAAGAAGAGGGCTTTACGCTGGGGTCGCAAGGGGTAATGTCCTGCTGCCATTGCATAAAGAAGAAGTGGACTGCGGAGCTATAGGATTAACATCTACCACATTTGTACTTTTTCCGGATTTGATCCAGCGGGTTTGAAAGGAAAAATATGGCCCGTTCGGTTAATTCAAGGATATAGTATGAAATGAAGTACACAATCATGCTTCTGTCCCATAAAAGTATTTTGGTGTTCAATTGAGTATTGTTTTGATGTAAATGGGACTCCTTGAAGCCTTTTGTCTCACGACATCTTTTGTAGTTGTGACAGACAGTAGGTCAACAACTATATTAGGTTACTGTTTATCTTGTTTATCTTACTTAACCTTTGATGGAATTCATGTGGACTTCATATATATATATATATATATTCGGTTGATCTGCAATATTCGAATTACGTTGTGGTCGGATAATTCTTGTTATGTTATAGGATGCACTTCGTGGTAAGGATTTGCAATTCATTTAACAGGGTAGTTAATATCAAAATCAAGAAACAAACTACCCAAAACCACGGACGGACGCTATGAGCAGATTTGTTTACATACATATACACTGCAAAATATTACACAAGCACGCTAACAAAAAAAACTGAAGTTCAAATACATTACACCGGATAAAGGCAGTTGGCTTGAACACTGTTACAGTCAGTGTTATGCAAGGTAAATCAACCATGCCTCAAAAGGGACATAATATAACAATACATCACCTACGCTCCTCCCTCCGTGTCAGCTTCACCTTCGGCAACCACATGACCAACGTGTGGCATCGACAGTGACATTCGAAAGTCGACGTGCTCTGAATACCACGTCAAGCACTCGTTCCTCAGGAAATCAACGGTTTGGATAAACTAGTAGTATGTTGAATCAGCTTCAATCTGAGCATCAACTATATGGGCTGCTTGTGCGTTGATATCATGTTTCAGTTTCTCTACCTCGGCAGTCAAATCCGCAAGTTTCTTCTTCAGGTCGGCGTTCTCAGTGAGAAGTTGCTGGCACTGAGCAGACAGGGAGTTCTCTGCCTTCATTTGTTGAGAAGCTGCAGTAGGTCGTTCATGTATTTTAAGGGCTCATCTGGAAGCTGCCCAATGGGCCACTCAATAATGTCAACCCACTGAAGCTCACTTCGTGCATCTGTCGTTGAAGGTCGAGGATTAGCATCAGAAGTAGACCCCATATTTCCTTTATGTTTGAATCTCACACGCTGGTTATATATTTCTACTTTTTTGTTTCCTCTTACGCGGTGTGGGTTGTGAGCCGTTGGGGAAGTTCACAAGGGGGTATAGCCAACGTGAACCATTTAAGACGGCAGATCAAGTTTGGTGCAATAGCATAAACGAGTAATAAATGCCTTGTCATTCCTAGCATGAACGTACGACTTTTCTTTTAATCACCATTGAATGAATGAGTGTCAAGGACGCAAGGTGATATCTTGCAGAATGAAACTGATGAAAAAAGATTTGTTACAAGTCTTGACCGACCCTTGCCAGCGTTTTCAACCATTTTTTTTGGACTTTTTTTTTTTTTGCCCTTCTAAAATTAATATATGGACTTTAAGAATTAATTCAACAAGGTCACCAATTTTTTTTTGACGAATATTCAATTTTTTACGAATTTTTTAACTTTACGTCCGTAAAAATATAAAAAAATAGAAACGAAGTCAATAAATAATAAAATTGTGCAAACACGAGCGTTACATTTTTCTAGGCGTGGGGGGAAAAAAATCGCCTCCAAAATTTATGAAAAAAGTAAGACGTGTTGAAAAGCCCATTCGGTTGTCGTAGTTAGCCGCATAAGGGCGACTTGAGGGGCCGGGATGGTTTTGGACTTTTTTTTTTTTTTTTTTTTTGCCCTTCTAAAATTAATTTATGGATTTTAAGAATTAATTCAACAAGGTCACCAATTTTTTTTTGACGAATATTCAATTTTTTACGAAATTTTAACTTTACGTCCGTAAAAAATATAAAAAAATAAAAACGACGTCAATAAATAATAAAATTGTGCAAACACGAGCGTTACATTTTTCTAGGCGTGGGGGGAAAAAATCGCCTCCAAAATTTATGAAAAAAGTAAGACGTGGTGAAAAGCCCATTCGGTTGTCGTAGTTAGCCGCATAAGGGCGACTTGAGGGCCCGGGATGGTTTCGGACTTTTTTTTTTTTTTTTGCCTTCTAAAATTAATATATGGATTTTAAGAATTAATTCAACAAGGTCACCAATTTTTTTTTGACGAATATTCAATTTTTTACGAATTTTTTAACTTTACGTCCGTAAAAAATATAAAAAAATAAAAACGACGTCAATAAATAATAAAATTGTGCAAACACGAGCGTTACATTTTTCTAGGCGTGGGGGGAAAAAATCGCCTCTAAAATTTACGAAAAAAGTAAGACGTGGTGAAAAGCCCATTCGGTTGTCGTAGTTAGCCGCATAAGGGCGACTTGAGGGCCCGAGAAGGTTCTGGACTTTTTTTTTTTTTTTTGCCCTTCTAAAATTAATATATGGATTTTAAGAATTAATTCAACAAGGTCACCAATTTTTTTTTGACGAATATTCAATTTTTTACGAATTTTTTAACTTTACGTCCGTAAATAATATAAAAAAATAGATACGACGTCAATAAATAATAAAATTGTGCAAACACGAGCGTTACACTTTTCTAGGCGTGGGGGGGAAAAAATCGCCTCCAAATTTTATGAAAAAAATAAGACGTGGTGAAAAGCCCATTCGGTTGTCGGAGTTAGCCGCATAAGGGCGACTTGAGGGCCCGAGAAGGTTCTGGACTTTTTTTTTTTTTTTTGCCCTTCTAAAATTAATATATGGATTTTAAGAATTAATTCAACAAGGTCACCAATTTTTTTTTGACGAATATTCAATTTTTTACGAATTTTTTAACTTTACGTCCGTAAATAATATAAAAAAATAGATACGACGTCAATAAATAATAAAATTGTGCAAACACGAGTGTTACATTTTTCTAGGCGTGGGGGGAAAAAATCACCTCCAAATTTTATGAAAAAAATAAGACGTGGTGAAAAGCCCATTCGGTTGTCGTAGTTAGCCGCATAAGGGCAACTTGAGGGCCTGGGATGGTTTTGGACATTTTTTTTTTTTTTTTGCCCTTCTAAAATTAATATATGGATTTTAAGAATTAATTCAACAAGGTCACAAATTTTTTTTGACCAATATTCAATTTTTTACGAATTTTTTAACTTTACGTCCGTAAAAAATATAAAAAAAATAGAAACGACGTCAATAAATAATAAAATTGAGCAAACATGAGCGTTACATTTTTCTAGGCGTGGGGGGGAAAAAATCGCCTCCAAAATTTATGAAAAAGTAAGACGTGGTGAAAAGCCCATTCGGTTGTCGTAGTTAGCCGCATAAGGGTGACTTGAGGGCCCGGGATGGTTTTGGACTTTTTTTTTTTTTTTTTTTTTTCCCTTTTTAA
>NW_010356527.1:32102-48877 GCF_000414095.1 Morus notabilis | reverse complement strand
CCCCATGAGGGCGACTTTTGGGGCTGGGGTGGTTTTTGTCTTTTTTTTTTTTTTTTTTTGCCCTTCTAAAATTAATATATGGATTTTAAGAATTAATTCAACAAGGTCAGCAATTTTTTTTGACGAATATTCAATTTTTTACGAATTTTTTAACTTTACGCCCGTAAAAAATATAAAAAAATAGAAACGACATCAATAAATAATAAAATTGTGCAAACACGAGCGTTACATTTTTCTAGGCGTGGGGGGAAAAATCACCTCCAAAATTTATGAAAAAAGTAAGACGTGGTGAAAAGCCCATTCGGTTGTCGTAGTTAGCCGCATAAGGGCGACTTGAGGGCACGGGATGGTTTTGGACTTTTTTTTTTTTTTTTTTGCCCTTCTAAAATGAATATATGGATTTTAAGAATTAATTCAACAAGGTCACCAATTTTTTTGACAAATATTCAATTTTTTACGAATTTTTTAACTTTACGTCCGTAAAAAAATATAAAAAAATAGAAACGACGTCAATAAATAATAAAATTGTGCAAACACGAGCGTTACATTTTTCTAGGCGTGGGGGGAAAAATCACCTCCAAAATTTATGAAAAAAGTAAGACGTGGTGAAAAGCCCATTCGGTTGTCGTAGTTAGCCGCATGAGTGCGACTTTAGGGCCCGGGATGGTTTTGGTGGACTTTTTTTTTTTTTTTTTTTGCCCTTCTAAAATTAATATATGAATTTTAAGAATTAATTCAACAAGGGCACCAATTTTTTTTGACAAATATTGAATTTTTTATGAATTTTTTAACTTTACGTCCGTAAAAAATATAAAAAAATAGAAACGACGTCAATAAATAATAAAATTGTGCAAGCACGAGCGTTACATTTTTCTAGGCGTGGGGTGAAAAAATCGCCTCCAAAATTTATGCAAAAAGTAAGACGTGGTGAAAAGGGCTCGACCTGCGTAGTGTGGCGACCAAGGGCCCGGGATGGTTTTAGTTAACAAATCAATAGTCATTTGGATTCCCAAAAAAACCTTCCAAAATTTACAGCCCTCAACACGGTGTTCACTGTAAGACAATATATACATAAGGGCATGTTGGGGATTTCGTTTGAAAATTAAGCGATGTAATTATACAAAATTTGATTTGTTATATAGCTTTAGTTGTGATGGGGAATGTATTCATATTTCAGCCTTGTCTCTACCGACTACTTGTTCTCTGTCGAAAGTGTCGGACCAGAAAAAATGTCCCGTTCCATTTCCCCACCCACCGGTGAGCAATCACCGTTTTCCAGCCCACCGCTAGCACGGAATCCCGACGACGAGAGAATTCCACACAAGGTTGTTTTGCCAAAGGATCCATTACTAGTCATAAACAACCTAATATATTCGTTAAACAGGGCGAATGATCGAGAAATCTGGCGTGCTGTGAAAGTTGGTGAGCTCCGACAGAAGATAACGCAACTTGAGGAGGTGGTTGGCTCGCTGACCACAGAGAATGAGGCTCTCAAAGCAGAGGCTGATAGAACTAGAGCAAATGCTATAGCAGAATGAATTAATGCGAAAAGGAATTACGATCAGATCATGAGAGCAGTGGAGGATATAAAGAATGAGGGGGTGAAGACGTATGCGGACTTCATGGACTACCGTCTCTGGATGAATCTCCCACTTGTTGTTGGTGGAAACAGTGGTGGTAGTCGGGAAAGTCCTAATAACTCATCTACCTTTTGAGGATTTCCAGTTTGTTGTAAATACCTATTGTCGGCATGTATCACTAAGATGCTGCAGCCGTTGATCTTTCATTAACTCATCTACCTTTTGAGGATTTCCAGTTTCTTATTATGTTGCGCTTTGTCGTATTACGCCAATATTTGTATGTTAAGTTAATCCATGTCACCGTGGATTATTGCGTTTTCTTATTATTAATAGAATATCTAACGAACAAGGATTACAAAATATTAAGCCATGGTATTCCGACAATTAATACAACAGCTTAGACATGCACAGGTTGCATCATTCGTTCAAAACGGGGCAACTTATTTCAAATGGAAGACGTTAAACCATCTCCTTATACGGCATTGTGTAAATATGAAAAACGTTGTATAAAACTGTGTTGTGTTTCAACCCACAAAACCAAGTAAATTGGATCAGTAAAAGTCACTTCAAATAGTAGTTTGTGTACAACATGACAGAGCTATATAACATAGAAGCATGGCCTCCAACCGGAAATGTCCGTGTAAACACACAATATAGGATGTTTGAATATCACATTTGTCACGACGTCAGCATTCCTAGTGTACCTTTGTATTTATTGTTGACGTACAGTGCGCGAGGAAAAAAATTTATCCCACCTTTTGAATGTATATGGGATGATTATGTAGACAGCTTTTGAATGTATATACGCAGAGTTGTTGCAGAAATATAGGCCACGGTCTGTAGGAATATCATTGTAGTAAATTATATAATATTATTGAATAATAGAGTTCTTTTAAAATGGTACAACACACTATCAGTTAATTTATTCTATGATGTGTTTGAGAATAATAGGTAACCTAACACACTCTATCCAAGAAGAAAGATTTTATTTTCTGTGATGTTGTAGATGGAAAGCCTGTCAATTGGACAGCTTTTGAATGTATAAATGCGTAATTCATGCAGAAATGTAGATCATGATATGATGTCAAGGAAGACCATATTAGGCGGGAAACCATAAGTTGCACAATTGGCGCGCATATAAAACGTTTCCCAACCTCGACAACACATTCTATATAAAGCTGGCCTTCATAGCCCAGATTCAAACGATACACTCTTGTAGCATAAGTGAGCACAATGAAGCCAGTAAACTTGTTCCCGATGAACAACGTCATGATCAAAACTGAACCACCATCTTCGCCAGAAATGACGACACCAGTGTTTGACAACCCAACCCCTAAGGAGTCCCCAAAGTCCGACCAGAAGTCATGTGTTTCAAGTAAAACACATCGTCGCCGTCAAACCTGTCTTGTCATGGAGACATGCAAACGATGCAAGTATCTAGAGAATCTTAACGATTCTGAGCGTCGCCTACAAAGGTCCATTGCTAGGAGGGCAGCACATTCCCGTAGCAAATGCTACCAACTCGAGAGCCTTCTAGATGATATCCAGAATCTCAAAGATCATGTTCTCAGCCTAGTGAAAGACCTTGGGAATGCAACCGAAGAGAACGAGAAGGAAGCCAAACGTGAGCCAGTGTGTGTTGAGTGTATTCCCCTGGACTAGATCCGAGCGAAATGTTTTATGTTCATTACGTTCCGACTATTTTATGTAGCTAAAATCAAAAAAATGTTGTCTTTAATAGCATATATTCATGTGAGTGATGCACATGAACTTTTGGTATTAGTAGTGCATGCATGTTAAAGCCTATGACGTACCATATTGACATGCCATGTTTTGGTTTTTGTGTAATGCAATGAAAGTCTTTTTTTCCTTTTATAAGACAATGTCCATCGCACTTTTATTAACTTGAACTTCTGAAAGGCCATTGCACTTTCCATTGTAAAACAATGTTCTCCTGATTTTGACACATATATTTTCAAAATGTCCTCAGCTTGTAATGTACAATATGTTAACCATAACATTTCATGCTCAGAAAATTGTCCTCGTACGTGGTTAAAGTTTAAATTCCCCAAAAGTAATCAATCGGCCTCATTATATGGGATACAATTGGGAACACGTTAGAATACTCGGCCCATGTGCCGCCTAAAGCAAGTGGAATTTAATGCTCAAACTCACATGCTGGCCATTATCAATGTGGATAGGTGTACTACACATGACAAAGCAACACCACAAACGATCGTATCTACTTTTCATAAACGTAGTCATAAATGTGATGAACGCAATTGGTTGTACCAAACCAATTGTTGCATTTAAAGGTGATCATAAACCGTGGGAGAACATGTAAACACCATTTACATGTGTGGCCATTAACTAAAGAAATTGAGGCTACTTCGGAGAAGCATGCAGTGATTCTAAAAGTTAGAGCATTACTTCCGTCTCCAAAGGCTGTTGTAATCGTATTGCTAGGCGGGCTGAATTGTAATGACTGTTTACCACAGGTACACTGCTCCTTTACAACACGATTCACAAGTCTCATTGTCTCTGTTTCCTCATTTGTTATGTCCATTTTGAAGTTTAAAGTCATTTTCTCCACAAAAACTCTGTTGAGAATTTTTTTATTCATTCATGGCTACACTAGACATTAGCCAAAATAAAACACGTCCTTTAACAATAAAAACGTTGCAAGTTGATAGTTGCAATATTGAGTCTATGGATGTTCACTTATATCTTTTCACAATTCTGTAATGGGAGCACTATATACACTCTTGGTCTCCTTTATTTGCAGACTAAACCACTACACTAGTCCAAATTCCAACTAGAGCACCGGTACAGTATGGAGTGGCAAGATTTCTGTACCACTTTAGTCTTGACAAAAACGGCTTGGGATTTGCTACCAGAAGACTTACTTGGGAAAGAACTTGATACGGAAGAACTCTGGAATAACTTCTACAAGTTATACTCCAAACATATAGGCTTCAGCTACAGGAAAGATAGTACAAGAAAGGAAAAGGACGGTGAACGTTGGGGTAGGCGGTGGTGCTGCTCGAGACAAGGTTTTAGGAGACGGAAGTGGTTGGAACTAGAACACCGTTCAAGAGCGGCGGCATCTGAAACACGTTGTGGGTGCGAAGCTAGTATTCGGGTAATAAGAAGCAAAACTACAAATAAGTGGGTATGTAGACATTTCAACCCTAACCACAACCACGAATGTGCGTCACCACAAGAAATCAGGTTTCTCAGATCAAATCGCAATGTCACTGATGACGTTGTTGCAAGGTGTGAGTCAATGAAACGGGCTGGCATGAAAAATGTTCAAATAATAGACTTTATCGCATTAGAATCGGGGGGACACGACAAGCTCCCTTTCCTTGAAAAGGACATCCATAACAAACTAATGCGAGTGCGCAACGCAAAGGACCAACATCAAAACATCACGGACTCAGATGGCATGCTTGGTTACATTAGGTGCTTGGCGAGGAACCACGGCGAGGACTTTTACTGCGTCTACAATGCCGATGAAGAAAACAGATTGTGTAACATAATGTGGTCGGACGGGGTTTCGATGAGAGATTACGCAGTCTTTGGCGATGTCGTGGCCTTCAACACAACATATAGGACTAACAAATACCACAAACCTTTGCTTTTGCTAGTTGGGGTAAACAACCACTGGAGGACAATAGTGTTTGGCATTGCTCTCCTTCTCGACGAAACAGTTGATACGTTTGTCTGGGTTCTACAGATGTTTCTCCAAGGAATGAATAATTGGAAGCCAAAAGTTGTCGTTACGGATGGTGACAATGCCATGAAGAATGCCATAGCGCAAGTCTTTCCAGAATCTAAGCACAGGCTATGCGGATGGCATCTAATGGAGAACGTAGCAAACAATGTGAAGGATATAAACTTCAAGCGGGACTTCAAGGAAATTATGTACAGATACTACTCCAAACCTGAGTTTCTCGATAGGTGGCATTCTTTGATTCTGGCATACGAACTAGAGAACAACTACTAGGCAACATGTATGTTTGAAAAGGGGGAGAGCTGGGCCGAAACCTATCTGCGTGGCAATTTCTGTGCAGGCATGCGAACCACTCAACGTAGCGAGTCGATGAATAGAACAATCAGACAATTCCTCGACAGTACGAAGTCTCTCACGGACTTTGTATCTTTGGTTGACCACGCCATTAACAAGCTGCACCACAAAGATTTGCAGGATGACTTCTCCCCCCGACACAATATTCCTTCTTTGCGACATGCAGATATTTTAAACCCATACTATCAACATGTTGCCTCTTTGTTCACGAGAAGAATTTATACAAAAAAGGTTTCTCACGAAATAAAGCTCATACATGCATACACTGTTAGGCAAGTTGATGAGATCGATGGGTATATAAATTTCTCAATCATCAAGTTCCCAAACGGAGACTCCGAGCACAATGTTATACGTCGCATCTCTGACAGTCATCTAACGTGCAATTGCTTACTCTTCGAGACTGATGGATATCCGTGCAGACACATATTTTCAGTTCTGAAGTTTCTAAACATAACCAGAATTCCAGATTCGCTTGTTTTGGCAAGGTGGGCTGTTCATGCAAAGGCCCAATTCCAAACCAGATATCAAAGTAATAACGAGGTCCCACAGGAGATATTGGAACTAACTAGGTTCGGAACCCTCAGTTCCGACTTCAACCAAGTAGCATACTATGCAACGAAAGTGGAGGATTTCTACCAACAAACAAGAACAGAACTTGCAAATTTATGTTTAAAATTTAAGAGCTTGATGGAAAGGGAGCCACCTCTTGTGCAAGAAGAGTCTATTGATGAAATCAATCCGTTTGAAGTACTAAAAGATCCTATTGTTGTTCGAAACAAGGGAACGGCAAGGCGGCCGCAAGTGGGGCCTAGTGCTCAGGAGAATTGGGTTTGGAAAGATTAAGAAGGAAGTGTGCCCTGTGTAAGGGCCATGGGCACAACAAACAAACATGTCCATTAAAGAAAGACAAGGCCAAAACCATGCTGATTTGTTCAGAAGGGAACGACGACAGCACACACCCGACACAAATGTCTTTGGAAAATATAAGCTCCTCCCAACAGTGTTACCGCCCTCACATGAATACCGAACACGAGGGATTTACTATCTCCTTCGGACAACAATCCAAATCACATACTTACTACATCCAAAAGTAGGACGCGTCCCTTTTAGTAAGACAAATATCATATATGAAGTCCTATTAGTAAGACGTATCTGTTTTGTCTTTACTAAGCATTCCTAATGAAATAGCATTTTTATTTGTTTCAACACTTCAACATTATCTAGCATATTACGATGTTGTATTAGTTATTTTCTTAGCTGATGTTAATGTCCAAACAAGTGAAGGAACTTATTCAAATGAAAATCAAGCCAATGTCATGCATTAAGCCACGACCTCTAAAGGCAAGCAATATCATGCTTGTGGTCGTTCATAATATCTTCTTCTTACAAAAATAAAATTTTACGCAAATCAAACATTTACACAGCTTATATTTTACAGTTACATCAGCATGCTTTTTTTAGTGTACAAGCAAACTACAATACAACTTTATTGAACAACAATGACTAAGTCATTGTACACATTACTCTGTCAGTTATTCACTTATTTATATCGGATCCACATGTCTCATACAGCAAATTACAGCTTGTTAGAACGACAACAATATTCAATCTTCAAATGACAAGACTTTTTCAAGCAAAAATAACTTCCAAACCAAGTTCAATCAATATACATATTGCTATGTTATATGTTCACTTAATTTAAATAAGAAATACATGTATATTGCCGTTTCCTACAGCATTGCGTAAAAAAAAACTTCCACACGACGTTTAATAACATGAAATACAACAAATTAGCCAATATACATCTTATTTCTGTATGTGTTTACTTATTGCTTACAAAAATACATGTTTCTATAATTAATATACATTGTCGTTCACGTTCATTAACATGAAATATAACAAATTAGCCAATATACATATTTTTATGCTATATATTCACTTATTACTATAAAATATACATGTTTTGAGGATTAATATACATTATCATTTTTTATATACATCTTTACATATAAATATATACACGAAACGCATATAAATATACACACTTCAGCATAAATGTACAAGTGCCGTTCTAGTCAGGCACTTTTCAAGTGCCTGACCAGAGACTTTACCTATATATATATAGGCAAAGTCTCCAGTCCGGCACTGGACTTGTACATTTGTCTATAAAATACGTATATTTCTTCTTTAAAATGTGTATATTTTTTTTTTAAATATGTACATTTCTTTTTATGGTAAAATATATAATATATACATATTTTAAGAGGAGATATACACGTTCTAAAGAAGAAATATACATATTTTATAGACAAATGTACAACTGCCGCTTCAGTCCGTGTACCGGACTGGAGAAAATTCCTATATATATATATATATGTAAATTGTCTTTTTGGTCAAAACAGTCATCACCACGTAAGTATACTACATGTAGGAATGTTAATTTACTCACTAATTAATCGAGGGTCGTATTTACCTTAAATATGCAACGGACAGCAGATAGCTATGATATGCGACGCCAACACGGTAAGGCCTTGTTTGGTTCGCTGTTGGAATTGTGTGATATGATTTAAATTATTATTCGAATTGGTGTTTAGATACGCAAATTAATTGTAATTTGAAATGAGAATAAAATCTTAACTGAGTTTAGATAAAGTGTTTAAAACTGTTATTAAAGCTTTGTAACAAATCTTATAAAATCTTATTGTAAATGACATTAAAAAATATGTAAGACCATCTTCATGCAAATGCTAATGTCAATTGTATATTTACCTTCAAAAAATGTGATCTATTATGTTATTTCATTTTTGTTCTAATGAATTATTAAGTTTGGAAAGTTATAAAAGTAAACTTTTATATTTAAAATAATTAGAAAATATAAAAACTTTAATGATTAAATGAAAAAATTATGACATTTTTAAGTCCCTTCACCTTCAAATTCATAGATTTTTTTTTTCATTTTTATACCCTATATTTTGATGTTATTAAAAAATCCCCACACCTCCACTACTACAAAAATGTAATTTAAAGTCGGTTGTGAATGACTTTTTAACATATGTATTTGTACGGACATCGTATTGAGCAACATTAAGAATGTGCTTGGAACTCGTTTTAAAATAATTTTATTTTTTGTATGAAAATGAAAATGAAAATATTTTCAATCTCAGACATAAATCATTTTTAAAAATGTGTTTGATAGTTTTATCAAGAGATTATTTTCAGTATAAAAAATCAATTAATGTCTCTCACCCTCTCTGTGTGCTCGAGAGAGGAGAAAATAGAAACAAAAAATGAAAAATGACTAAAAGTCATTTTTTATTTATCTCCTATTTTACACTAAACCAAAAAAATTGTTTTCATTTCTCTTTTTTGTCTTTAATTGTGTCAAACGCCGTTTCTCTTCCGTTTTCATTTTTCTTTCTCAAAAAACGTGAAAAACAAAAACAAAACCAACTCTAAACATGGCCTTAAAATCATCCTATTTAAAAATGATTTTTGACCAATGTGAAAAATGTTAAAAGAAGTTAGTCAAACAACCGATGTTAAAAATAGCTGACGTTAAATATTATTAAATAACAATTAATTTCCACCGTTGTTAAAAAAAGTTTAAACGACATCCAAAATTTTAGTTGTTCCCTGACAGTTTTTGTTGAATTCAAAAACAACTAAATACACATTATGAACAAGCTATGATCTTTATGTAACTTTTCCTTGAAAAGAAATTCTTTGTGCAACATGTAGAAAATAAAGTTATACAAAAAATATAATATATTCTATTAAGCCACAATAAACTTGATGTTAACATATCTAACTAACTCACGCAATGGCATAATAATTGCCAAATCCAATAAAACAAACAACACATTATCATGGACTGCAAGTGGGAAAAAAAAAATAATAATAAAGGCGTTAGTAAGAATAAATATAAGTGTATACAAACTGTGAATTAAGCAGTCATAAGTTGTAGGCAAAAGATGGAATAGATCGAAAAATAAATAAATAAACCATCCTGGCACCTAACCAAAAGCAAAGAGTCAAATACACCAATAGCAACAGCCACTTTGAACAGCTATCACATCTAAATACTGACGACTTCTATCCAGTTCTGCAGTCAAAAGTTTCAGGCTGTTTGCATTGCTTCGGCATGATAGTTGTCCAATACACTGTCAAGTTCTTCGTTCCATGACCCCTACAATATTATTGCCTATCTCTCTTTTTCCTTACAAAGGAAATGAATGACTGACTATTCATGTGCTTCTTTTTAAAGTCGCTCCTAGAAAATCAGCTTTAAGCGTCGGATTCCTGCTTAACCATTGTCATAAATTGTTAAATAACAACGGCCTTCAGTGACCGACTACTAATATGTTAAAATACAAAGATTCGTTGATTCGAGTTTTTAATTCGAGTTGAAATGTGACTTTATGTGAGAGTTTTTTATTGCAGTAAAAAAGTTAAAGGTGACTATTTTTAATAGCTTTTTATTATAACAAAATTCGAATTCTAAACTCGAATCGGTTAAAATGAACGAGACCGAAATATTATTTTTTAATATGTTATATAAACTTACATGTTATATCACATATCATTATATTGCAGATGACACATATAGTTAATCGTGTCAATTCGTGTCACTTCGTGTTAGGATGTCAACCCTAACCCAACCCATTTATTAATCGTATTAATCGTGTCAACCCGATTATGACCCAAACTCATTTATAGTAAATTTAAACTCGCTAATTTCGTATAGGTTTTAAGTCTTATCGTCTTGTCGCCACTCGGATTGTCAGCCATAATTTTTATACGCTCTGTTTTGGCCTTTTCTTCACACTAAAAGTTAATTGATATAGCTACTCTCTTTTGTGAAAATTGTCACCGTATATCGATATTATATACTCCACATTCATATGTCAAAGAGCAATATACAGCTTGTTATATGCCAATGGTTACTTCCATATATATAAATAGGAATTATATATATATATATATATATATATTTCATGTCATGTCTAGATATACGTAACATAATGTCAACATTAATCACTTGTGTGCCTTGAAAGGAAATAAACCTTTGAATAAATATGTTGAGCACCTTTCCTATTTGGCTCTGGTTTTTAATAATTCCGATGAGCTTTCACCCGTGTTGTCATCATTAATACTAATGTTTGTGGTTGGTGCAATTTTTGGTCCAACACCAAGAACGCGCCTTAGATCATATTGGAATTTAGATGAAATTAACTCTTGATCAAGAACACGCATGCTGATATATTTGTATGAACACCAAGAAATCTACTAATATTAAAAATAAATAAACCAAACACGGATGCGGCAGCGACAAAATGGACTAATTTGATCATGTAAACAAGCAGAGAGAATTCAACAGAGTCTCGATCAGTATATACAGTGCTTAGAAGTGCAAGCATGCATGCTTGCCCCTCCCTCAAGATAGGGGGCTAATAAGAGACGGCCCGCCAGTAAATGAAAGTGTGCTTGGAGCAATTGAACTTGGGCAAAAGATAAATGCGAATTAGCTAAAAACACTATATTAGGATATTTATTAAATGGGATAAGCACTTTGTATACATGTATTGTTCGAGGATCATTAAGTACATTAACAATGGTCAAATATGTGGTTTTTTTTTTTTTTTTTATAAGCC
The DNA here is from genome assembly GCF_000414095.1 of Morus notabilis. Taxonomy (NCBI): domain Eukaryota; kingdom Viridiplantae; phylum Streptophyta; class Magnoliopsida; order Rosales; family Moraceae; genus Morus; species Morus notabilis. Next base: position 37,556 of record NW_010356527.1, on the reverse strand, counting down.
ATGCAACTCTTAGATATGTTTCTGCAATGAATTATTATCAGAGAGCTGGTACAAAGCACAGGAAATGTACAAGTGCCACATTAACAGAGTACATTAAGTTGAAGGCTATGCTAGATATTGACGCCATTCTTCAGGAGTTCCCCGCCTCATTTTCAGCATTTTGATTGCTGCAGTTGTAAGTGGTATCGCAAGTATGTCGTAGTCTTTCGGGGCCTGCAACATGGATCAATCATAAGCATACATACATACATACATACATACATATATATATATATATATATATATATATATATATATATATACCTTGGGGAGCTTACTGAGCTTTTATGATGTCATGAATAAAGAGAATTATACCTTGGGGAGCTTACTGAGCTTCATGTTAGCCTCCTCTAATGTTTTTTGACCTTTCTTTGAGTTGCACTTTGCACAAGCAGTAACCTGTAAGTTGTGATTTGAGTAATTACATTTACAGGCAGCCGCAGGGGAGAGGGAGGGAATTAGTTAGTCAGTTAATAATCTTCTTACCAGATTCTCCCATTTCCATTCTCCACCACGTGCGGCTGGATAAACATGATCGATAGTCAAGTTGTCGCGCGACGAACAGTACCTTTTTTGTTTCGACATATATACATAATCAAGTGAGTATAGCTGCCTCCCTGGCTCCCTTCAGGTTTAAACATATATATGTGTGTGTGTGTGTGCGTGGAATATATTATAAGGCAAACAAACGATGAATTTGGCAAGTGCAGGGGAAGTTTTGCCTACACACATACACTCTCCTATATATACCAGAGAGAGAACAAGCAAAGCCCCTTTGAATTATGATATGTGAGTAAATGTTAAAACAAGAGTTGTGGAACCTGGAAATAAATAAATGTGACGTGAATTGTGACAGTGAAATCGGTAAAGGCCTACTTACTGACAGGTATAAGAGTCCCTGTAGAGAATGTTTTTACGACTGAGATTGCTCTTTATCCTTCTTCTCTTAACGACTTGCAGTAAATGCGGAACCTGGAAATGGCAAGTGCAAGTGGAACCAACCACAACAAACACACAATATCATTCACATAATAATAATTGCAAACACTCAACAAAACGGAGGGAGATTTATTACCCTTAAGACAGCTGGTATGTAGAAAGATCCGGTTGCGGAATTTACAGTCTGATCATAATATTCAAGCACATCAGCCTGCCAAAGGGAAAAACAACAAAACATGAGTATTGTTATGATGGGTATATGCAGCAGGAAATCCAGAGACTACTCCACGGACTCACCTTCTCCATGAATTCCAAACAAATAGCACGCTTCCAGCACACCACATTAATTGGCCTGACCATCCATGTTTTTAAGTATTAATTAATTATCAGTTAGTTACCAACTAGCATTTCCAGTTTCCACAAAATTAATGAGTAACAGCAACAAGTCTGATGCTTTTCTTTCTTTCTGTCTTTCCAAATGAGCTTATTAATGAACCAACAGTACTGGGTAGATGACAACAAAAGAGAATAGGAAAACATAAATTTAAGATTAGAAAAAGAAACAGAGGATCAATTATACATTTAAATATAATCACCTGTAGGAGATATCGAGAACAAGACCTCTGAAACAAGACAACTCGTCCATCTCAAACTCCTCCTCCTCCTCCTCGTCATCCGAATAACTGCTATTATTATTCGAAGAAGAAGAAGAAGAGGAGGAGGAGTGAATTCTCGAGGAGGAGGAGGAAGAAGAAGAAGAAGAAGAGAATCTGAGGAGCAGATTATTAGGGGGTTGGAGTGAAAAGGATCTGCTTCTGCTTCTTCTTCTTCTTCTAACGTTGGTGGGGTTGGAGTTGAGGTAGTAGTGAAAAGGGTGCTTTGGGAATTCCAGCCCAAACGAAACTCCATCGCCATTGCCATTAGTGAAGAACAAGACCCACTTCACCCGTCCTTGTTGAGCCGCCATCAAGCTCAGCTGTGCCATTTCCACTTTCCAACTCTCTCTCTCTCGAAAAAAAAAGAAAAAGAAAAAAGAAAAAAGAAAAAAAAATCTCTTCAATTCTCAGTCAGAACTAAACTAGTTCTATGACTAATTGAAGATGATGACTCAACTGGAAAACGAAAACCCAAACCCAACAACGCCACCACGCAACGCAAGTAACCGTTACCACATATTCCTCTGTCTCCCCCCTCCTAATATCCCCTCCAATTGCTCCCTTTTGACCAATATGCCCTTCTCTTTCTCCTTCTATTTCTATTTCTATTTTTCTTACCCACTTTCTCAGACACTTTGTGCAAAACTCTCGCTTTTACCCCATTTAAATTCTCAATTTTCTGTTTCCGAAATTTTTTTCCCAAAAAAAAAACTACAAATTTGTTACATGTTTTTATATAAAATAAGAAAATGAGATAAAAACGCCCCTAATAAATAATCTTTTCAGTAAAATAATTATATTAATTAAAAGAATATTCATGAATGGTGAAAATCTAAAACATGCACTTTCTCAACAATTTTCACATATATAATAAAATTTCACAAGGACCCAAACCCGAGAAATTAGGGAATGTACCCTGCTAAACTTGCATGTTTAGTCTTAGTTTTGTGTCTTCTATTAAAATTTTATCCTGGGAAACGGGGCAGAAAAAGTCTTTAAAAAAATGGCATAAGTTATATGCTCTTAAAAAAAAAAAAGTTATATGCTCCTTTATTAGATTTTTCCCAAACTATTAAACACGCACGTTGAATCAAATTAGAAGCGGAACCGGCCACCATGTGATCTGCAAGATGTAGCCCCGCCGCTGTACGCCTCAACCATCAATCAACTCGCTACACCGCGACTCTCTCACCTTGTTTCCTGCCGGACATAAGAGCAGCCCTAAAATTTTATATCTTTTTTTCATGTGTTCGGTACAACCTACACAAAAACGCCAAACACAGTTTTGAAGCGGCACACAAACATGATCCAACAACAAAAACTCACATTTAACTTATTTTTTTGATTTCACACCTACACCAATTTAGTATTATTGCTTTTGCGGGCCTTAATGAGTTCGCTCGAAAAGCATAAAGGTACTTTTCGGATTCTAGTTCTACAAGTAAAAGTAGGACTCATTGCCAAAAGCACAACAATCACAAACTGATAAGTCATATAATATAGGACAGTAGAGCTTTATATCTGCTTGTGTCTCAAACTCGTGTTTCCTAAACATATCCACCATTAGCGCGAATGACCTGGCCATTTACCCATTCACTGGCATCAGAAGCTAAGAATCCCACGACAGGCGCCACATCCTGAACCTCACCAAGGCGTTCCAAGGGACACTGCTCCACCACCTTCTTCACATCATCCTCACTATTTCCAGCAAAGAACATTTCCGTGGCAATGGGGCCGGGCGCCACGCAGTTGGCAGTGATCCTCGTCCCCTTGAGCTCCTTTGCCAGTATCTTCACCATCGTCTCCACAGCCGCCTTTGACGCGGTGTAGGCTCCGTATCCCGGTTTCAATGCGCCCACCAGAGACGACGACAACATTATGATCCGCCCGCCGCCACCACGCTTCAACCTGTTTGCTGCCTCTTTACAGCACAAGAACGACCCTTTGGCATTCACACTAAGCAAAGAGAGGAAAAAAAAAAAACAAACAATTTGAGCAAAAAGGTTAACATTGAAACAACGACAATGTCTGAATAAACAGAAGTCATTTGAGTAAGAAAGGTAGTTCGATACCTATTTACTTTTTAGTCTAATAATAAGAACAATAGCTCTACAAGTAAACTTTAGCTTCTTTGAAATTGTTTCTCATCATTTATAGCATGTTGTTTTATGGTTAATCCATTCAGCAGTCTCTCGTGACTCGTGAGAGCAATATAATAATTGATTGAGAAAAAGGAGGGATTTAAATGAAAAAAAAAATCAATAGAAACGGACTCTTGTCTAATCTGATCCAATATTACTTGATGCATTCAAACAGAATCTCAGAATAATAAGTTGTAACTAAAAGGAGCAGTTAGGACCAACAGCAACTTAGACCTACAAAATAGATGGATGGATCTCACATTCACATTCAGATAACAAAACACCAACAAAGAAGCTAAAGAAAGAATGGCAACAACTATTTCTTGGAGACAGACATAATAAACAAACAAACTCATGAATTGTGTCCTATTTTATGAAGGAGCACAAGTCAAGAAAAGGACTTGTCTCAACCCATATTTATACAGAGAGTTCAAATAAATAAATAAATTTCTCATTGAAATGTTACTGACCACTCATCAACTCCTATTACCAAACTCTACTTATTATCATTATATAAGTAGAGTAGCCATAACAAATTCATTGTAATATTTCTTTACATGTCATCTCATCCCAGTAATATTTGTTTTTGCGACTTGATCAAACGTTGACATATACATATATATATATATATATATATATATGTATGTACTACTCTACAATAGATAGGGCCTATTAAGGAGAGCTTTATAAAAGCAGTTTTTGGCTTCCCAAATCTAAAATGAGGCTTCTAAAGTCACAAAACATTGACATATATCTACTCAAGTACACTTGAACGTTCTGTCATGAGTTAAAAGTCACAAAAAAAAAGGCTTCTAAAAAGCCAAAAAAAAAATGACATATATCTACTTCTAAAAGAGTTTGGATATATGTCAGAAGATAAAACCACAAAATAAGTCTTTTAAAAAAATCACTTTTAAACGGATTTTAAAACTTATAACAGTGTTCTATTAAGTGATTATAAACTTCAATGTGGGATGGGTTGTTTCATCTAATAGAGAATTTATTATTATGTAATTTGTTATAGGGAGTGAAACCTGAAAATGCGATCAAAATCATCGAGAAGAGTGTTGGCAATGGAAGGGTATTTGGGATCAAGAACACCAGCAGAGTTGACGAGGATGTGGGGTGGCCCACCGAAGAACTCCTCGGCCTTGTCGAAGAGGGACTTGACCTGCTCCGGATCGGACACGTCGGCTCGGACGGCGACGGCGACGGCGCGTGGTGGGGCGTCACTATTGTTGGAGTGTAATTGGTTAATCTGGGCAACGACGAGATCGGCTTGGGCGGAGTTGGAGGTGTAGTTGACGACGAGGCGTGCGCCGAGGGATGCCAAATGGAGAGCGATTCCTCTTCCAATCCCACGCGACCCTCCGGTGACGATGGCCACTCTCCCTCCCAGTCCCAGACCTTCCCTATTTGACTCATCAGAAGCATTCATATTGTAGATGGATAAGATATGGTGATGTAAAGGTAGCAGCTTCAGCAAATGCAATCTACCTATCTATCTATCTATACACATATACATGCCACCGCCACTGCCAGGGAAGAAAAAGGGGATAGGGATGACGGAAATGACTTTTGTTAAGTTAATCACCACCCACGAATATTCACTACTGTTTACCCCGTATTCTCTCCATTTCTTTTTTTTTTTTTTTTTTTTTTTTAGGAATTTTGCCAAA
>NW_010356527.1:20462-31992 GCF_000414095.1 Morus notabilis | reverse complement strand
TTTTTCCCCTTTTTTTTTTTTTTTTTTTTTTTTTTTTTTGAGGAATTCTGCCAAATTATAGTGGATTTTAGGACAAAACAAGTGATAAAATTACATAGTTGCACTTATAGCCTATGTCAACGAGGAATTTTCACTAACAAAAAGAACAAGATTACCAAAGTGTTTAAACTCTCTCAAAACCTAAACTTCAAAATCAATTCGAGTTGATACATGATTTCATATGAAAATTTTTAACTATAACAAAAAAAATTAAATGTAATTTTTTATAAAAATTTTTAATTATTAAAAAATTAAAATTAAAATCTCAAATTAATAAAATGAAGAGCAAAATAAACTCAAAATACTCCCACAAAAGCAACAAAGAGAACATAGAAAAACTATACTCTCACGCACCCACTTGTGCTCACAAATTTGGGATTGCCGAAATACATTGCAAAGCAACCATTGTAAACAAGTAATTATTCTTGGTCAATAAGTATATGGGCAGCTTGGGCAAGAACTTGGGCAACAAGTAGAGACACTTGTCAAAAGAATTAAAGCTATGGGAGCTCTTGACGTGGCGCCCATGTGGATGCTTACTTGGGACTTTGACATTTGAATATTACGAATTTTCTATTTACCATGGGACCCACAAATAATAAAAAAAATTAAAAAATTCCTTTCATCTGGTCTGCAGTCAACAAAATATCTCTATTAAACCGTAAAATTGAAAGAAACATATAAGGCTACGAGTTAACTTAAACGCAACAAAGGCATCTTGTTAAAGTTTACAATCATAAACATCAGCATAAATCATTATTTTGAAGCTTGAATCAATTCAATTAAATTTATCTACAACATTTAATTATCTTTACAAATCTGAAATACAGTATGGTGAAGGTTCACAATTATAAAAGTTTTCCTTTTTCCATCAAAAGTATAGAATTTTCCTTTACTAGCAGAAATGGATCAAGAAGTGGAAGCAGAAGCTGAAGAGGTTGGGGGCAAACGGAGTACTTGTTGCAGTAATCTTGCCGCGAGACGTCGAGTTATGCCACCAATCACGCGCCCCCCCAGGTCACGCGCCTCGGGTTGTTGAAGCACCTATACATGTTACAATCCACAAGTCAGAGAGATATCACGTAACTAGTAATTTTAACTAATCACAAACCCGCAGATGCCAAATCCATTTACGAAGTAGAAACATTTGAATGGAGAGTTCCGATTGGGTCATAAAAACCTCATAATAGAGAAAGCAACTACACTAGAGCCCTTCTGTTGTGTGTTGGGGAGAGGGAAGAAACGGGGCATCAGTGCCCTTCTTATACAGAGAAAGCAATCTCAAAAAGAGGAGCGGGGTAACACGCGGTTGAAGAATTTGGCAAAGAAGAAAAGCTTTGAGTTCAACAGCAAACAAAAGAAGACAACCAGGTCCCTCTCCATGGATGGTTTTATTTGTTCTAATGGCTTTAAACTTATCCATGTTATGAAACCCAATTTGATCAAAATAGTTCATTGGATTAACTTCCTTCACGCGATCTTAAATGTTTATGGTTCTTTCTTCAAAAAGATAATTACATTGAGATTTCTTTCATCATCTAAATCAAATATTTTTTACAGTTAGAATGCTTAGGAAATGGTGTTTTGTTAAGTGAAGGAGGACTTATCTAAGATTTGTTTTGTCAGAGCTTAATTGTTAAATTTGAAAGATGATAATAGATTGATTTCAACTTTTCCCTTCTTTTTCATAGCGTATAGAATGCACTGTTCATGGATCGGGGTTAGCTCATTTGGTCGCGAATAAAAGATGTTTCTTAACCACAACAAAAAGAATAATGGTGCAATTAACAGCGATACTTACTTGTAGAATGGGCTGCAAAGTGGTGGGATCAAAATTTTCAGAGGATTGGAGAAGTTGCCATATTCTGGAGACACGATTTCTAAGCTCTATCATTCTTTGCTGTTCAGTATTACTCATGACAAGAGGCCCAGACGAGTTCCCATTTCCATTGAAAATTAGACTTCTCACCATATCGGGCATGGAACTGTATGCATCAATAACCGAGCCTAAAACGAAAGCTTCCGTAACACGCACAGCCTCTTTAATAACCAAAACTCGAAGCTCTTCACCATCTGGACCTAATAACAACTTCAAAACTGGCTGTAAAGCGTCTTTTGCAGAAAAATCTCTATCTTTTCTTCCCTCAACAAGCAAGTTTTCAAGTCTATTCCACCTGCAGCAAATTCAAACTGGTGAGTGACAGCTATGACCCAGTTAATTTTAACAACAGAAATAAAACGTTGCAATGAGATAAGACATGGACTTAACCACGCTCTAATCGAAAAAGAATAACTTTAAATTCCTAATAACCCATATCTTGTTCCTCATCATTTTCATACCTAAACTTCCCGTCCTTAAAAAGCAACTCAATAAGAGCATCTCTGAGATATGGACTCGAATCTGTTAGGAGCCTTTTAGCGAAATAAGGGTATGACGCGGCCAGAACCTTGAAATTGGGGTCAGCGTAAAGAGCTAAGCCTTCAAGCACAGTTAGTGACCTCAATATCAACGCGTAATAAGCAGGAACTGCAAGAAGAAGAAGATAATTAAAAAGTAGATTATTAGACTTTAAGCCAGAACGAATATTGGATTTTAAGGTCACTAAAAGAATTGGTATAACTATAAAGGTCTCGTCTTACCGTTAAACGGGTATTGGTAGAGGACATTACCGAGACCATCAACCAACGTCTTAAAATTGAGTTCGCTCACGGTATAATTTAGTGCGTCATCGAAGAAATCCCGCAATGCAGGTACGATTGGACTGACATCTACGTCAGGGGACAAGAAATCTAGAGCGTAGTAATCACGAGCCATAGCTTCGTAATCCCGATTAACCATGTGAACAACATGACCAATAATTGCAGATCTCGCTTCTTCTGGGGTTTCACTCATCATTCCAAAATCAAGAAATGCAAGCTTGCCGTCGGGCGTCGCTAAGAGATTACCGGGATGAGGATCTGCGTGGAAATATCCATACTCAAGTAGCTGTCTCAGGCTGCATTGTATGCCGGTGTTCACTAGATCCAACACCTTCAGACCCTGCTTCTCAATGGCAACTTGCTCGTTTAATTTGACCCCGTCAACCCACTCCATCGTCAAGACTTTGGTGCCCGTGTAGTCCCAGAAGATGTCAGGAACAAGGATGTCCTCTCTATCCGCATACAACTTCCTAAATCTCCGGGCATTTTGCGCCTCCTGCAGCAGTCACCTGTCAAAATTAACATCAAATCTTTTGGAAGAATCATCTCGTGCAAAAATCATAAGCAGCAGTAGGCGAGATCAAAAGAATTTAGGACCTGGACATAATTGAGCTCTTGGTAGACTCTGGAAGCGAATTCATCAATAAGGGCAACAACATCACTGGATATGATGTCAACATATTTGTTGATGAGGAAGCCTAGGCCTCTAATGAGGTAGAAGTCAAGTCCAATAGCCTCTTCAATTGCGGGGCGTTGCACTTTGACGGCGACAACCTGGCCAGAGTACTTGAGTTGAGCTTTGTAAACTTGGCCGAGGCTGGCGGCCGCGATGGGGGAGGCGGAGATGGAGGAGAAAATGGAGTCGAGTGAGAGTCCCAACTCCCTTTCGATGCACGAAAATGCTTCTTCATCTGGGAATGTGGGCAAAGCATCCTGGTAGTCATCATATTACCATGTTAGTTGTTATCAAAGATGAAAAGACTTGTTGAGCATTATCATTGATTGGATTTGGAAGGAAATGTGGTAAATTGGCTCAAGTTAATTAGCATTCAAAAAGTAGGCAAATATCATTCAAGAAAGAATTCCCCATTATCCATAAAAGCAAAGCAATTAGGCAGTGAATGAAGATTCATAATTAATAAGTTTTGAACACATTGAATATTGATCATTCTGAAAAGGAAAAGGAAAAGAAAATTCCCTGACTTGGAGTTGGGAGAGCTCCTCGAGATACTCGGGAGGGCAGAGGTCGGGGCGGGTGGAGAGGCCCTGACCCAATTTGACGAAAGTGGGGCCCAGACGAGTGAAGATCCGACGGAGCTGGGCAGCTCTGAAGCGCTTGTTACGATCCAAATCACCTCTGCTCCGATCCAAACCCAGACTCACTCCGAAACTCCCCAGCGCTATCACTATCTCCACGGCCCTACGCACTGCCTGTGAGAAAAATCTAAATTATTGATTCCTTTTCTTTCTTTCCTACTAATAATAATGATAATAAACTAGTTAATCAGTAATTAATCAAATTTTTTAAATAAAAAAAAAAGCAGCATTATTTAGAAGCTTTAAGCTTGCCTTGAGAGGAGAGGAGCCGTATTTGGAGGCGAGCAGCTGAGGGCTGTAGACGGAGGCGTTGACGGCGCGTTCCATCGCTCTCACCTCCGCCTGCAGATCCTCCGTCCGTTCTCTTTGTCTCTGACTCTGTCTTTGTCTTGACTCTAAAACCAAAGGAGCAGGAGAAGAAGAAGACGACGAAGACGAAGACGGAGGTGGAGGTGGTGTGGCCTCCACGATGGCCGCTCTCACTAGTTGACTCCGCCGCCGCCCCCATCGCCGTCGTGAAGAACTACAACCACTACTACTACTGGATGCCTCTGAAAACCTCCGTGTCGGAGTCGGAGTAGGAGGTATCCTCGCCACCACCGCCATCGCGCTCATCCTTTTCCTTTTTCCTTTAATTTCTTTTTTCCCACGAAATCAAATCAATTCAACAGCACAACCAAATGTTTTTAATTTATTTTAACCATTCAAAAAGAAATATTTTTTTTTTTATTTTGATCCCAGTTAAGTTTGAAAGGATTCGGTGTATCGTGCATAGAGTAGGCCTAATTCAAACCTCCTCATAATAATTCTCAAAGTAAAATAATTTTTTTTACAAAAAATTTCGCAGTTTCATGAATATCGTACGGCTTAAAATAATATTTTCTCCATTGATAAGATATTTTCTTCAAAGCCTTGCTAGAAAAATTATCCCCTTTTTTGTTTTTGTTTTTTCTATTTTCCTGGCCGTTGCTCTACTACTTTGGCAATTCGCGATTAAAATCCTACGCCATCCAATTGTAGCCACAAAAAGAGCCTGCAACTATCTGCGTGCCGTGTTTCGCAATGCAATTTTCCTTTATTATTTTTTAATTTAATTTTACTTCTCTCGTTCTCTTTTATTGTTTGTCAATTTGTTCAAAAGGATTCTTTTTTCCTTTGAATTAAGGAGTGTTTGTCAAATCTCCATAATACTCATAATACCCATAATTAAATTTAAAATTTATAATCTTTTTAATTTAAAATTCAAACTCATAACATAATATAATATAATATAATATAATATAATATTATAACAAATAATATCATAATTATATTAATAATAACTCCAATAATATTATTTTATCATATAATATGATATTATAATAACATTATAATTATTTTAATAATATGATATTGTAATTATTAATTTAATCTTATAATTATAATATATTTGTTTAATATAATATAATAATGATTATATAATATATTATATTATATTATATTATAATATAGTTGTAATTTTTAATTATATTATAACTGAAATATTAATATTTCTTATGTATTATTATAATATGTTTTATAATATTGTAATTATATTAACCATTTTAATAATATTATTATATTCTACATCATAGTTATATAATATGTTATTTAATAATAGTTTTATTGTATTATATTAAATATAATAATAAATATATATTATATTGTAATTATATATATTATATTATAGTATAATATAATATAATCGTTATTTTAATTATTTAAGTTATTATTTTAATAATATTATTATATTTTATATCAAAATTATATAATATTTTATATAATAATAATTTTTTGTATTATATTAAATATAATAATAAATATATATTATATTATAATTATATATATTATATTATAATATAATATAGTTGTAATTTTTAACTATCCATAACAATTCAATATCATAATTTACCAAACGTTATTATACTGATTTTAGAACCACACAGCTACTATAATTATACTTTACCAAACACTCAGCTACTTTTTGTAACAACTGCTTCTTCCTTCAGCACAGCTAAAAGTAATTTTTTTCAAAATCTATAGTACTACCAAACTAAGCCTTCATCATGTCAAGAAAATTCTATAGCAACATTTTTTACTTTCTTTTTCAATCCACAAAAATTGGCACGTACATATACCCTGTTTAGATTTTTTTATTCGTTCCTTGATTTCGTACATTCAAATTAGGGTATGTAATTTTAGATACGACACGATAAAACGATACAAAAATAGTATGAGATAAATAAGTTTAGACCTCACGATTATTAATTTGATCGTTAACAGGCTAGCACGAACAACACAAAAATAAATGGGCTGGATATGTGTCAACCCGTTTAATATGCTTAACTCGTTTAGTTATACTGGCTGTTAACGGGCCAACACGACACGGCACAGTCCACCCGTTTATAACCCATATACAAAAATAAAAACTTATACAAAATTAAAAAATTATTTGAAACTTAAATAGCCGGCCCTAATTGCTAATTCTCAGTTTCTCACTTATTTCCTCCGAAGTCCTAACCCTAGCCGCTCACTTTTCTCCCCTGCCTTTTGCCTGCCCTAATTATCAATTTCTCACTCACTTTTCTACGTTCTCCTTTGTCTCTCCTCTTAGATCAGAATCTCTTCTCTCAACCTTAAAGAATACATTTTTTTATATTTATTTTATGTTTTATGCATTTCAACATTTAAATGTTTGGTTATGTTTTCAAACTCATTTAGATGTACTATGTTATGTTTTCAAACTCATTTAGATGTACTCTGTTATGTTTTTAAATTTTTTTAGATATTTGGTAATTGTTCATGTTTTGAAATATATATATATATGATAATCTAGTAGTATCATATATATATATATATATATATATATATATATGTATTTGATATTTAAATATTTTTATGTGTGTTGGTTATTATAGAGAATTGGATGATTTATGTTTTTCTTATTATATGCTCGCCAGATTTTAACTATAAGTAATATTAAGAAGTCAATTAATATTAGTTTTAAATACAATATAAAATTTTACTATTTTTGCTAGTTGGGTCATAAACATGTTTCTTTCGTGTCGACCCGTCACGGCCCGTTTAGTGACTTGTTCGTGTATCGTGTCGTGTTAACCGCGTTAATAGCGTTTTGTGTACGTGTTTGGGTTTCTGACGTGACCCTTTATTTGTGTAAGTTGTAAATCAGTTACCTACTCGACTATAAAATATGTTGCGTAGTTAAAAAGGAGTCGCAATTAACTTCTAATCTAGTAACATGCATAAAGTTATTTTTTCCCCCTCTTTTCTACCTCTATTATTATTTAACCTTTAAAATGTCATAATTTTTTCGTTTCAATTTTAATTGGGGTGATTCTTTTTCATATGTGCATTCAAAAAAAAAAAAGAACAAATCAAGATCCATACAATCTAAGTAGTTTGTCATGATTATCAAGTTTTTGTAAGATTTGTATCCTCGCACTAAATTTTTTAAGCACTTGTTCAGTTCATGGGTTTAAGTCAATGATGCCATTTCTGCACAAACGGTTAAGGATAAGTGGTCGACGGGACATCGTTCCAAAAAGAGAAATTAAGGCAGAGAACCTAGAATATACCCTCTGCGTTTAGATCAAAAAATTCTTGAACACGGTGAGGGTTCAAAGGGTCGGGGAGTTCGATGATCAGCCTAGCCTCCCTCAAGTTATCCTCAGTTAGAAGGACATTGATATGGCGATAACCCTCTGGGAAGGCGAAGGCGTCATCGACCCTCTTCCTTCTCTCCCCGGCTAGCTTCGGATGATTGTGGCTAACTGCATGACAAAGTGAGTATCAGCATTTAAGAGAATGAAAAGGAGGAGAGTAAGTTTTCTTGGTTCTCACTCAGGTTTCCAAAGGACATTTGCACCTTTCTGCAGTGGGGTCAGCGGTCTGCAGGATGGAAGTTAAATGGCCCTCTAACCATGAAGAACATGGGTTTCCAGCCATGAGAAAAAGAGGGGATCCTGATGACGGGTATTTCTACCAACAAATCAAGTACTTTCAAGCATTTTTGTTAGTTTAATGTCTTTTGTTTGCTTTTATAGGAATTATAAATAAATGCGAACTTGGATGATTTTGCATGAAGAAAAGAAGAATACTTGCCCAACTTGTGAATCAATGCCAAGAGGAGGCGAAAGAGGATTTTAAGGCACAAAAGAGGAGGCTTTGGAATGCAAGAAAGCGGGCTAGAGCAAAAGTAAGCGAAGTCAGAATGGGACGTGCGCCCGCGCCCGAGCCAGCTGCGCGCCCGCGCCCCACATCCAGGGGCGCGGCCGCGCGTGCCCCACACCAAGGCGCGCATCCAGAGTGGGAACGTACGCTGCAGCGCGCCCAGATGGTTGCCCCGCGCGCTACAGCGCGTCAAAAGGCGCTGCAGCGCGCCCCAACCCGTAACAGCGGGATCATTTTCCAAAAACGCGTGTCGCAGCGCGTTTTCACGCAGGCTGCAGCGCGCGTATGAAGCCCTAGCTCTGAAATGTTGTAATATAAAAGGAAAGAGATGCCATTTGAGAAGGAGAGCCCAGAAATCTGAAGAAAACATCAAAAGGAGGCTGAAATCCTTCATCTTGGAGGTCCTTGGAAGCTCTTCAATGTATATTGGGTTTTATCTTCTTTCATCTATTTTTCCATGTTGAGCTAGACATTAAATCTAGGACTTGATGTAGTTTTATTTGAACTATGTTTTGAATATTTTGTTGATTGTTAATTTAATTTCATTTTCAATTCATTTATGTTTCTCTATGCTTAATGCTTCTAATTTATTTGGCCGATGAGTTAGATGATTTTTAGATTGCGAATTTGATGCTCGAGAGAGATTGATTTCTTTATCTAGATTTGAGAAACATAGTCTAGGTTGTTGTGAGACCGAGAGGAGATCAACGGTTAGATAATCAAATTAGGATTTAGGTTGTTGTGAGGCTGAGAGGCGATCAATATTCCTATTTTCTAATTATAAAGGCGAAGCTTAATTTGTGTTTTAATATTCATTTCGAATAGGGATATTGGGTCAAAACAACATTTTCGGACAAAACATGGTCAAACCCCCGTGTACACCGGTCGACCGGTGACAGAGGTGTGCATCACCACCGGTCGGCCGGTGGTGTGTAAATCGGTCGACCGCATAGGTCAACCGGTGGAGAACAGCCATGCGAGAAAACTCACCGAATGAGTCTGAAAACCTGCAAATTTGAGTTTAATCTGAGATTTTTTAAAGGGAAATCTTCATATCCAGGTTCCAAATGACAAATACAATCCAAAGAACTAAAAATCCCCAATTTTCACCATGGTTTCACCCAAAATCCATCAAAATCCATTTTGAACAAAAATAGGTTTTTCCTAATAGACAAATATGAGATTCAAGAGAAGTTTTTCAGAAATCTTACCTCAAATCCTTCTCTTGACGTTAAAAACTTCTTGAAATCCCTCTTTGGTTCAAGATTTGGTTGATTGGAGACAAAAATGGGAGAGAGAAAGAGAGTGAGAGAACGAGAGTGAGAGGGAGAGAGTGTGAGAGTGAGAACAACAGAGAGAGTGTGTTGCACAGGAAAAGAAAAGAAAAGGAAGAAAAAGAAAAAAGAAAAAGACAGGTGTCAAAATATTTAAAAGACAGTCCAAAAAATATGTCTACACACACTTCTGGGGTAAAAATATAATTACTGAAAATATTTAAATTTACACGTCAGAAACATTTAATAAACAATAATTATTAATTAAACTAGATTAGGCACACTAATAAATCTTAATTACCTTAATTAATCTCGTTTAATTTCTCGAGGTGTTACAAACATAGTCACTGTCAGTAAAGCCAACTAAATCTGCCATTTCTCCCTTCTGGTAGAATAGCCCAAAATTAGTTGTACCTTGCAAGTACCAAAAAATTCTCTTTACAGCAAGAAGATGTATCTCCCTTGGGCATTCCATATACCAGCTAATGAGACTTACAACATGCATTATATCAGGCCTTGTTGTGGTCAAATACATCAAGCTTCCCACAATTTGCTTGTATAGAGTGTTGTCCACCTTTCTTCCTTTAACATCTTTCATCAGCTTTAAACCAAACTCAATTGTTGTGCTAATAGAATTGCAACTCTTCATCTGAAACTTGTCTAAATTTCTTCCACATATTTCTTTTGAGAAATAAAAATACGAGCAGGAGTTTGCACCACTTCTATGCCAAGAAAATAGTGCATCATTCCAAGATCAAACATATCAAATTCAAGCATCATGGAGTGCTTAAATTTTTTGAACATGGCACTATCATTTCCAGTATAAATTAGAGCATCCACATATAAGCAAACAATGAGAATTTTTCCTCCATCTCCAAATTTAATAAAAAGTGTATGCTCATATGGACATTCATGAAACCTTCCTTCACAAAATACGCTTCAATACGACTATACCAAACCTGTGGAGCTTGTTTTAGTCCATAAAGAGTCTTTTTCAATTTATACACTTTATGTTCATTGCTGACCTTAATATTGCTGGTTCCCGAATCGAATTCGGGTGCGGAAGCGTGGGGAAGGCGGATCGTGTATAACAAAAATTTTCATAAAACTTTTGAGATACTCTATAGATTATATTAATTTATGCACGAATAAATTAATCGCATTAATTTACATCAAGAATTCAATCCGAAAAATTACCTGGAAGCTTACTCGGATGATAACTTGAATTCTTTGACCACGAACAGTCGTTGCTCCAATCTTTGTGTTTAGAATACCAAAGTCTTCCACGTCAATTCCTTGATTCGACGTAGACGTGTGTGTGGGCACACGCGAGACAAAAACAGGTTTCTTAAACACTCGAATTTCCACAAATACCAACGCATGCACGATGTGGAATTTTTTGGAGAAAAATATTTTCTCTCTCTTTTCTCTCTATGAATTTCGGCCACCAACTATTAGGGCTGAAAAATTGCTTCAAAATTTGTCTCCACAATTTTCTATCATTCTCATATTTAAAGAGTAGAAGTCAAACTTCAAAACAGGATCAAATCCCTATCTCCAATTTTGAATTTCAAACTGAAAAATCCCTTCCCCATATCCTTTAGTGGCCAGCCACCATTAGGGATTTATCCCTATGTGTGTGGCGCCTATATCAGATAGGGAAGGAAGAGATTTTATCCTTTATTCAGTAGTCCAATTTTAATTCAGATTCAAATTCGAATTTAAGTCAAACTTAAATTAATTTGAATTCTAAAATTGAACAACTTATCAAATAAGTTTAAATGGATAAATCTAGATGTGTTCAAATTCAAATTTAAATAATCACATTATTTAAATAATAATTAATTCTCAATTAATTATTTTCGAGTATTTAATTTATAGAATTCCTTAATTCTAAAATTTCCCATTTTACCCTCTGTGTCTGGTAGAATTACTAGGACGACGCGAGGACTAATGGACCTATAATCCCGAGCTCCAATAAAATTAATAAT
>NW_010356527.1:20163-20281 GCF_000414095.1 Morus notabilis | reverse complement strand
CCGTTAACCTCTCTAATTATATCTGCATCCTTGAGTACCATTGATTCTCTAATGGATAGTGATTCATAAAACACATTCATGAACCAGAGCGCTCTTACTAATCCAAGTACCGAATCAA
>NW_010356527.1:17410-19586 GCF_000414095.1 Morus notabilis | reverse complement strand
TTTGATATTCATAAAATATTCATAAATATATGCACATAAAATGATGAATAAACTCTTTTATTAAATAAATAATAAATATCCTTTTACATCTCATGCTTCTAGGACACTATTCCCAACAATCTCCCACTTGTCCTAAAGCAGGTGTGTCATGTCTCTAATCCCAAATCCATCTAAGTGCCGATCAAATACATTCAATGACAATGTCTTGGTGAAGGGGTCAGCAAGGTTGTCCTCTGACGCGATCTTCAGAACCGCTACATCGCCTCTATCCACAATGTCTATGATCAGGTGATATTTCCTTTCTATATGTTTCGCACTATTATGGCCTCTAGGTTCTTTTGAATTAGCCACCGCTCCACTGTTGTCACAGTAGAGCTTAATTGGCTTATCCATATCTAGAACAACTTCCAGATCAGTTAAGAACTTCCTGAGCCATGTAGCTTCTTTTGCGGCTGCAACATATTTAGCTTCCATGGTAGAGTCAGCAACACACTTTTGCTTTATACTTCTCCATACCACGGCTCCTCCATTAAGAGTGAACACAGATCCAGATGTCGACCGTCGACTATCTCTATCCGATTGGAAATCAGAATCTGTGTATCCGGTGAGAGACAGATCTTCTCCAGAATATACCAACATATAGTTTCTCATTCTCCTAAGATACTTGAGAATACACTTTACTGCAACCCAATGATCCAATCCTGGGTTGGACTAGTAGCGACTGACTACTCCCACTGCATAGCAGATATCTGGTCTTGTACACAACATGGCATACATAAGGCTTCCCACAGCCGAAGCGTAGGGATACCGTCTCATATCTTCTTCCTGTTGTGGAGTCTTCGGACATTGTTCCTTAGAAAGGTGAATACCATGCCTAGAAGGCAAATTCACTTTCTTGGAATTTTGCATCGAATACCTAGACAACACTTTGTCTATATAAGATGCATGTGACAACGCCAAAAGCTTTTTCTTGCGATCTCGAATAATCTTAATCCCAAGAACATAGCTTGCCTCTCCCAAATCTTTCATTTGGAATTGGTTGGCTAACCACTCCTTTACATCTGTCATCAATCCCAGATCATTCCCAATGAGTAGGATGTCATCGACGTAAAGAATTAAGAAGACCACCTTCTTTTCTTTCTTGTACTTGTAGACACATGGTTCATCAATGTTTTGATCAAATCCATAAGACTTTATAGCCTCATCAAACCTGATGTTCCATGATCTAGAAGCCTGCTTCAGTCCATAAATGGACCTTTGTAGTTTGCAGACTTTCTGCTTTTGGCCTTCCTCTATGTAACCCTCTGGCTGTTCCATATAGATGGTTTCCTCAAGATAGCCATTCAAAAAAGCTGTCTTGACATCCATCTGCCATATCTCATAGTCAAAATATGCTGCAATGACTAGGAGTATCCGGATGGATTTAAGCATAGCTACTGGCGAGAAAGTTTCCTCATAGTCAACTCCCTCCTTTTGGGTATAACCCTTAGCCACTAGCCTTGCTTTATAAGTCTCTACTTTTCCATCTACTCCTCTCTTTCTCTTGTAGATCCACTTGCATCCAATGGGTTTTACCCCTTCGGGTAGATCTACAAGTTGCCAGACCGAGTTAGAGTACATAGACTCCATCTCGAGTTTCATAATTGCTTGCCATTCTTCCTTATCAAAATCATCCATCGCATCCTTAAAGGTCGATGGATCCTCCTTACCGTCATTAGCAGTGACGATTTGGGCTTCCCCGGTATACCGGTCGGGTAACATGTTTACCCTCCCATTACGACGAGGTGGCTTAGGGGTCTGATTAGGAACTGTGGTCTTTTCTCTGAGTGGTTCGACAACTCTTGTCGGTTGTGGTCTGATCTCATCGGAAAGTAACTCTTCCAATCCTAATTTACTTCTGGGCTTAAAATCTATCATATAGTCATACTCCAGAAAAGTGGCATTTGTCGATACAAACACCTTTTGATCTGCTTGACTATAAAACAGTCCTCCTCTTGTCCCTTGCGGGTATCCCATGAAGATGCATACTTTTGACCTTGGTTCCAACCTCCTGGTCTTTTGCCTCAGCACATGTGCTGGACACCCCCATATGCGAATGTGTCTCAAACTAGGTTTTTGACCATTCCACAACTCTAGGGGTGTCTTAGGTACAGACTTAGATGGAACTAGATTTAGA
>NW_010356527.1:16013-16164 GCF_000414095.1 Morus notabilis | reverse complement strand
GAGTTTAGTGAGATTGGACTTTTTCTTGTTCATAACAAAGTTATTCACGAACTCATGAAAATCAGGGGATAGGCTTTCCAAGATGATGCCAACTTGGGTGGCTTCATCGATCCTGGCACCATTGAGCTCCACATCATGGAGCAATCATGTT
>NW_010356527.1:13987-15990 GCF_000414095.1 Morus notabilis | reverse complement strand
TTTCTTCATTTTGTCGTTCATGAAAGCCCTAATAGCATCCAAACGAGCCTTCTCAGAGGGAGCGCCGAACATGGCTTCTAGAGATTCCATTATCTCATAAGCAGTCTCCATCTCCTCATGCTTCTTGCGAAGCACATCGCTCGTACTGGCCAGCATAAAGCACTTTGCTTTGTTGTTGGCATTGATCCAACGATCATAAGGCTCCCTTGCAGTTTTAGTTGCATTAGCCGCGGGTTCAGGAGGACATTCCTCCACTAGGATAAATTTGTAGTCTTCGCAGACTAACAGTATGTTCATGTTACTTTTCCACTTAGCATAGTTATCACCGTCTAATTTTTCAGTCGCTAGTAGTGTGATAATGGGATTCGACATATTGCTGAAAATAAATAGAATATTCATCTAATCAATTTATGTGCATGAATATCAAGGCATGTTAATTTAGGCACAATTAAATATGATGCATGATGCACATGAAAAATACATAAATCATGTTTTAATTTTGGGTACCAACGATAATCCAATTTACCACGAATATAGTGCCGCCGTAGGGTAGGTCAAAATATCACAAATTGAACCGAGACTTTCTCAATTGACAAATATAATCAAAAAATCTCATTCTTTCATATTCATCAACTACCGTTATTTTTGGTCAAAAATATAATCAACAAATTGATTACATTTTTATAAGTGTAACCCATCATATCAGATTCTACAGACTTAACTCCGGAGTGCCGCCGTAGGGTAGATCAAACCGGAAATACATCCTTGAATCTTATCGCTAGGAAGTCAACCTTGTTATTGATCCGAAAGAACACTTTCCGTAGGGAGTACAGAATCGGTGCCGCCGCGAAGCCCCTTTCGAATCTCACGGTGTTGAACTAATGATGGAGACCATGGGTCGTATTGTCATACAACCCTCTCCCACTCATTATTTTGTAAATATGTATTTTATTTGGAAAAACATCGCATGGTTTTCAAATCGAAAAATAAACAATTTATTTTTCAGATATGTGAAATTCCAAAATTTAACTCTTAAATTCAATTTCACATTTAATATTATTTTGCAAATCAATTTTGCAACTTTAATCAATCTAATCATATTAAATCGATTTTAGCGCATGGTTCTTATTTTATTTTATTTTTCTAAAACACTTTTATAATAAATAAAATAAACAATAACAAATGCGCGTATATGCATGGCATGTTATAAAACATATGAGTAGGCACATTATATCTATATGGCATGTTATATGCATGGACATATAATATATAATTATCAACATAATATAAATATATGCAATCAACTATTGAGATGGATTTGACCGGGTCCCATGGATAAATAAATTACAACTCAATCGAATCGAATAAATAAATAATTACAATAATTATATTCTTCCGTTACATCAACGGATCTTCGATTCTTGAGTTCTTTATTCTTCGGCTTCATTCTTTTTCTTCGGGTTGGATTTCACCTTTCTTGGGGTCTGAAACTTTTCCGGGTCCGTCGGCACGCATTACGAGGGTTTCGGAAACCTTCGGGGCCGTTCAGGATCAAATCCTGAAAACTTGGGCCTCCAGCTGCGCGCGCGCGCAAGATGCCCACGCGCGGACTGTCCGCGCTGGGGCGCGCGCCAGCGCGGACTATCCGCGCGCTGGGGCGCGCCCTTCCCGCGCGCTGAAATGCGTTGGGGCCGTGCGCTCGGCCACGCGTTATGGCGCGATGGGCCGTGAGTTCTGGAAATTTTCTGGGCAGTTTCTGGGCATCTTCGAAGGCTTCAAACTTGATCTTCAAGGCCTCCTTTTGATTCAAAATCAAAAACCCTAATTCTACCCAAAACTTAGAATTACAATAATTCTAATGCCGAATAAAATTACAAATAATTTAATCAATGAATAAATATAACCGATCCATGGAACCATATAATTAACGACCAAATCCACCATCCATACATTCATCAACATGAATTAAAATAAACATCCATAAATGCAAGTGCCTACCCATC
>NW_010356527.1:9557-12747 GCF_000414095.1 Morus notabilis | reverse complement strand
TTAAGCCCACCTATCACCAAAATTAAATTACATAATGAGGAAAATAATTATTTTGGAAGGAAACTAAATAAAAATAAAATAAAATAAAATAAAAATACCTAAAACAAACTAAAAATAAAATTAATTCCAAATAAAATAAAATGAAATAAAAATAAGGTAAAAGTATTAAAAACTAAATAAATTCTCAAGAACAAGTATACTTTTTAATCCACAAAAGAGGCTAAATAACTCCATTTCTTGGAGTTATCACACCCCTAAACTCAAGATTTTGCTTGTCCTCAAGCAAAACAAAATGAAAAAGACTAAAAAACAAGTGCACATTTATGGATGAATTCTCATGAATAATTCCTTAAGGATTGAATTAGAAACATAGCTCAAAGAAAAACACAATTTTCAATCAACTTTTATTTCCAACTTCAAAAGATTGTTTCTTCTCTAATTGGACCTTTCTTGTGTGTGTGTGATAGCCTTGTGCTATTTCAACATTGAAAATCCAAATGAGATCATGCGAACATGCTTATAGAATATAGAATTTAGAATTTAAGCACATGCATGCAAACTCCATAAGCTTACTTTTCAAAACCATCTCCACTAATGTAGACTAACACTTAATCAAGGATCAATAGGACTTTTTAAGCTTGTAATGTAAGGCTAGGGTGAAGGTAGGATATGAGATAATATTTTGGCTCAAATCACCCTTTAAACACATCAATAATTCTAGGACCTTAAAAGAGCTCAAATAACACACCCAAGTAACACCCCCAAACTTGATTGTTACTTTCTTTTATCATCCATTTATTGTTTTTTTTCCTTTCATTTTTTTCACTTTTTTTTTTTTACATTTTTTTTTGTCTTTTTTTTTTTTAACAAATCCCCTCTACCGCCAAACTTAAAATCAACATTGTCCTCAATGTTGCAAAAAGAGCGGGAGATTGTGGGTTCGTGTCCCACCGTGATCGCCAGGTTTTTTTTTTTTACATTTTTTTTTGTCTTTTTTTTTTTTAACAAATCCCCTCTACCGCCAAACTTAAAATCAACATTGTCCTCAATGTTGCAAAAAGAGCGGGAGATTGTGGGTTCGTGTCCCACCGTGATCGCCAGGATTGGAAAGTCCCTGGTTTAGTAGAATCCGGTTAACTAGAAGTTTTCATTGCTGTCCATTGCTGCAGCAACGCGCATCGTGATAAAAGAAAGTTTAATTATTTTCAGCCGCGAACAGTGACATTGGCCAATTTTATTTGCAAACTCTTTATTAATTAGTTTTGTTTTTGTTGTTCTTTTCTATAGTCAAGTTATCATTAGTTTTAACACCTTAAAAATCACTTTTAGTCTTTGTTTAAAAACTTGATAGAATTAACGTAACCATTTGATTTCAAAAACACACAGTCCCTGTGGGACGATACTTGATTATTCATCATTTTACTACTTGTTGACTCGTGCACTTGCGAGATTCTAGATACACAATTTTAGGCAACAAGTTTTTGGCGCCGTTGCCGGGGACTGTCTTATTTGAATCTTATTGTTAAAGTAATTTACTATTCGAGTATTTTTGTTCATTTTCATCAGAGTTTCTGATTTTTGGCAGGCCTTTGGGAACATCTTGTATGCAAGAACCTGAGTTATTCCTTCTTGACCCAGAAATTGAAAGGACTTTGAGAAGGAGAAGAAGGGAGCAGCGAGGATTTGCTCACGTACAAGAAATGGCCGAGGAAGACGCTCAGGGGATCTTACTGAATCAGGGGCAGCAGCTTAATGCTCTTGAACCAGCCCCAAGACCGTTTGTGGTTGATGACCGTGATCGGGCAATCAGAGATTTTGCAGTCCCAGTTCTTGATGGACTAAATCCTGTGATTGTTCGGCCAAACATCCAGGCCCCACACTTTGAACTTAAACCGGTCATGTTTCAAATGCTATAGACCGTGGGATAATTCAGCAGTATGGCGACAGACGATCCTCATCAACATTTGAGGTTATTCATGGAAGTTAGCGATATATTCAAGCTACCGGGAGTTCCTCCAGAAACGTTAAGGTTAACACTTTTCCTTTCTCTTTGAGGGATCGTGCTAGAGCTTGGTTTAATAGCTTACCTGCTGATTCCATTGCAACATGGAGTGATGTGGCTGAAAAGTTTCTTATGAAGTATTTCCCTCCGACAAAGAATGCCAAGTTGAGAAATGACATTACCTCTTTTCATCAAGGTGATGGAGAGTCAGTTTATGCGGCATGGGAAAGGTTTAAGGAACTGCTCAGAAAGTGTCTGTTACATGGTATTCCCCATTGGATTCAAATGGAGACTTTTTATAATGGTCTCAATGAGCCAACCAGAGTAATGGTTGATGCCGCAGCTAATGGTGCTCTTTTGGCCAAATCTTACAATGAGGCCAATGAGATTCTGGAGAGGATGGCCACGAATCATTATCAATGGCCAACTGAGAGACTACCCACAAGGAAAACACCGGGAGTTCTTGAAGTGGATGCAATCACTGCTCTTTCGGCTTAAGTGTCAAATCTGACTAACATGATAAAAACTATGAACACTTCAACTGGAGTGAATTCTGTCCAGGCCCTTGCAATCTCCTGTGTATATTGTGGGGAGGGACACCTATTTGAGGAATGTCCGTTGAATCCCGCTTCAGCTTGTTATGTGAGTAACTACAACCGCAACAATGCTTACAACCATCAACACAACCAAGGATGGAAACAACATCCCAATTTCTCTTGGAGTAATCAAGGAGCAGGTCCTAGTGGTGCTCCTCAGTATAATAGACCAGCTCAGTAGCCGGGTTTAGCACAACCAGCTCAGCCAATGCGGATTTAAGCCGGTGAAAGTTTAAATTCCATGGAGAATTTCTTTAAGGAATATATAACGAAGAACGAGGCTAAGATGCAGAGCTATGATTCAACCTTGAGAAGCTTGGAAACTCAAATTGGGCAACTTGCAAATGCTTTGACTAATCATCCACAGGGAACTCTACCAAGCAATACAGAAAATCCTAGGCGGGATGGCAAGGATCACTGTAATGCAATTTGATTGAGAAGTGGGAAAGCACTAGAGCAGCCACAAGGGAAAAACGAGCTGGATGGAGAGCCATCTTCAATCCAAAAGGAAGAAAGGCAGGATGGTCACATGAACCCTGTACAAAGTCAAGATGAGGTAGAAACTAGTGTTGCTGCAGCAACGCAACAGCAG